>NC_137510.1:2272500-2292500 GCF_041902795.1 Electrophorus electricus | reverse complement strand
CCGTGACAGCTCAGAGTTTAGTGAGAGATGCGGAGTTCACAGACACAGCTCTGCCAGGATACGGCTTCACACATGTTTATATTTGTGTGTGTGTGTGTGTTTGTGTGAGGGCGCGCGTTAATAGGGTGTCAGTATCAGGTATCTGCAGTTGTTAAATTTTATTGTGTCATTTGATTCCTTTTATTAATTCCTCTTCCCTGTGCTGTGCCTTCACTGCTCGCGGTAAGAAAGAGCTTTCTTCCTCTGCGTAGATTCGTCTTCTCTGTTTCATCTTCTGATTCTGTGCTTATTTTGCAGTAGTGGACAGGTAAACCGTTCAAAAGTTCCAGTGTTGGTTTTTCAAGGAACACGCAGACCGGAGTTCTCTCTCCGTGGACCCGGACCGGCCTTCATACTAGACCCACTTATATGTCACATTACGTATGAGTCACAGATGTTAAAACAGGGAGGTGCTATGCTGAAGGCCACAGGCTCCCATTGGCTCGAGTTTATCACATGACTTACTTTACAGAAGCAAATTCCAACCTAGACTTCTTTTAGTTTAGCATACAAGTTTTCATAAAATAAATATTTAAATATATGTACCTTTCCATACCTGGCTGCATGCTTTCAGACTAAGAACATTTGTAGACATTTATCTGACGCTTTTATCCAAAGCGACTTACAATTATGACTGAGTACAACTTGAGCAATTGAGGCTTAACGGTCTTGTTCAGGGGCCCAACGTGGTAACTTGGGGAAAGTGGGGATATAACTGGCAACCTTTTGATTACTAGTCGAACACCCTAACCACTGAGCTGACACTTCCCAAAGACCTTCTATATATAACCGCAAAAGTTCACACACATTTTGTTTATTTCTTCCTGGCATGGATAAGAACATTTCTGCCAGGCGAATAAAGCGTAGTCCTAAACAATTTTTACGCACGAAAACTCCTCCTGGCTTTGTAGTTCAACGTACAGGTATTCTTCAGCGTGGGCGGCCCGTTATCTGGAGGTTTTCTTTGTGGAATTGTGAAAGGGATCTTTTCTGCAATCCATCTCATTAAGGGCAAGCTGTGATGACAAGGTGCTCTATAGAGGAAGAGGCTAATTGCACGTGCCATGCGCACGCACACAGACGCTACTACAAGAATCCCAGTACTAACACACGCGAAGCAGCGGCTGGAATTGGTTTCATTTATATAGCACGTTTGTTTAATTGAAATGCTCAGTTTTAAACATAAGCTTATTGACGGAGCTTATCTGATATGTTTACTTATATGTGCTTAAAAATTAAACATGCACAGATATTCGCGCGCACGCGCGCACACAAACGCACTTAACAAAAATTGCAAATTACATATTACTCTTTTAACTATATGGGGCCGAAAATGATGAATGACGCATTTGAATGTGACCTTTGTCCTTTTAACTCTTCGTCATCAGTAACTGCAGGCGGCTTTTTCACAGAGGTCACGGATTTGTGCTGCCACAGCGTTCATTTCCCCCACGCCCGTGCACGTTCCTCGTGCACTTGAAAGAGCGTCACCTCACTTTTTCATCCCGTAACGATCATTAACGTCAAAGGGGCGACTTTAAATGCGCCCGCAGTCTGGATGCCTGTAATGTTGTTTATCTTTAACCCTAAAAACGCACCTGGAATAAGAAGGACATAGAAGCAGAGATCGCGCGGAGTTGTTTACATTTGGAGTATGAAATTAAAAACATAAAAATTATGACTGTGTCAGGTTTTTGGATCGGGATGCGAGACTAGTGAGCCCGAATTGAAAATGAAAGCCACGAGCCACCGTGTCCTCCTGGTAAACACGCTCTCTGCGTAAAGTACAGCGCGCGCCACGATTGCTCCTGCGCGCGCCTTGTGTGTACTTTTGAAAAGGTACGTGAGGACAGCCTCAACCAAACCCAAAACCATGATGGAGAATCAGTCAAGCACGAGGAAAACAAAAAGGTCATTTATTTTTGATAGTATAAATTCACTTTATTGATCGTGGCTTCAAAGCAACAAATGGAAGGAAAATATTGACAGAGCTGGAGAGAGAGAGAGAGAGAGAGAGAGAGAGAGAGAGAGAGAGAGAGAGAGAGAGAGAGAGAGAGAGAGAGAGAGAGAAATGATTTTATCTTTATCCACACTGCACAAATAACTGTAGCCATACCAAACACAAGACCCTCCATTTTAGCCAGAGCGTTGTGTGGTCGTCAGGTTTTACGGCCTTAATTCTCTAGCATATATTGCCAGTATAAATACAGGGCGGCTCTGTGGGGAGCCCCACTGAGACTCGTTAAGAGCGGGCCGGCCTGAAACAAGGCCACATACTCAACTTTTACTGGGCCTCGGATGGATATTCCTCAGAGAACAATGCCTAACCCGTGTGTGTGTGTGTGTGTGTGTGTGTGTGTATGTGTGTGTGTGTGTGTGTGTGTGTGTGTGTCTGCATGCACGCATGAGTTGGGCACTCCCTTTTTCGGCTACACCTATCTGCCTTGCTTCAGGAGTGAACTAGCAGTTATTTTCCATTGATCAGTATTATTTTAGCATGTCACGGGGTCACATGCATGTCAAAGCAAATACTTTGTAGTTCATTGGTTTACCAGATCGCCTCATACCTCAGCTACTGGCTAACTGCAGAAAGTATGTACTCTAAATGTAATGGTGTGAAAATACCACAGAGAAAAATGCCTTCAGTTCTCTGTGGTCAGCACATGCTTTCTTTTAAAAAGGAAAGAAAGATTAGTTTTATGCTTTCTGTTCACCTCACCAGACGTAATTACTCCAAGCAAAACATTAATTTATGCTACAGATTTCTAGATCAAATTGGTCAGCTGTTAGCTAGCTAGGAAATGGTTTAAATTTTGTGTCGCCTCTTTGCCTCGGATGTCCATGTTTTGGGTCTTATAAAAACCCCACTGTATGCAAGTGTGTGAAAGAGGCTTGAGGCACCACTGACCTGGGTCAGAAACACAACCATCACGTCACTGCATCACAGGGGCGTGGGAAAGTCCCATAAGAGTCAGAGAGGAACAGGAGGTGAAATGAATGCGGGGGGCTTACTGCGGCACTCGGGGACGTCATGTGTGGCCCACATCCTTCAGTCGCTGTTAAACATTTTCATGCAGGCAAAGTGTAAATCACACCACACAAACAGATACCGTCACCACTGCGAAATCAAGACCTGCTTAATTCTTAACACCACAGCTAGACTCAGATTTACATTATGTTTATGTTATGATGCTCTTAGCCAGAACAACTTATATTTGTCAGCATGGCAGTGTGAAGTTCCTGGGAATGGAACCGGCATCACCCGTGTGTCGATACTACCTTTCGTTACCTGTTCTTCCAGCTGAGCTTAGAGCCCATCCTTCACACCACACGTACATATTCATACTTAGGCTATGCAATGCAAACGTAGGCACAAAACTGTACGATGTGTCACCACACCCATTATTACTGTAAAACACCATCTTGTACTCTTCCATGTTGCTTTGGGCTAAAACACAGTCCAGTCCTTAAATCCAGAGTATCAGAAGACAATCCTGTCATTCTCCCTGTTCTGGAAGCAGTACACTCCTTAATGGTGAGAGAGAGAGAGAGAGAGAGAGAGAGAGAGAGAGAGAGAGAGAGAGAGAGAGAGAGAGAGAGAGAAAGAGCTTAGTGTGGTCAGCTGATAGCTCACTAGCTGGGAGGTAGGTCACAACGTACAACAAATGCCAGTAATCTCTTCCCCACTTTACATGCGCTATTTCTGTAAATGACCCTCTCTCCCACTCACAAATGACCAGAAATAGCACGTGTGTGTGTGTGGCTGGCTGATGTAATGTGATACAGACAGCACAAGGCATGATGGGTAGGAATTAGGCTGACTGGCGGCGCTCTGTCTGCGCACGTGCTGCAGGTCCCGTACTGGCATCCGTTTACTACGTTCGCCAGGGCAGCCCCAGGGTGCAGTCAAACCATCAGATCCACGTCACAGAGTGGGCCAAAGGACCAAAGGTCAAATATTCGAGTCAAATGCTCGACTGACACACCGCAGAGTGAAACACGACCAAGCTGCTGACGAGACCTCTCCACACGCATGACACTAAAACTCCAGTCCACATTTCATTTTATACACTTCAGCTAATTAAGGCGCGGGCCTGTTTACGAACAAACACCCAAACTGACTGTAGGTGGTAACCGCATGTGAGTGCCTCGCGTTAGCGAGGACCAGTCAGCCAGCCTGGCCGGAAAGAGAGAGAGAGGGGCGACTGCCACGAGCTCGTTTTGCAGGAAGCATCTGCAGCAGCGCTTATCTTCTTTCCTGCTCGCGGTAATGGCTTTGGCGCGATGGATGAGCCACTTTCCTCCTTTTTGCCTTCAGGTGCACAGAGCGAGACGAGAGCGCGCGCAGATCTTTGGCCTTTGGCCAGCGTGTGACAAAGCTGAGCGGAACGACACCGACCCTGTTGCAAATTCACGCCATCACTGCAAAATTAACATAATTAGCTAGCATATTGTTAACTTTTTTTTTTTTTTTTTTTTTTTTTTTGGTATGCCGCTGATGTTCCGCAGCAACCAAACAAATTTAATTTCGGAGGCGGGTGGTGCGTTAACAGGCTGGCGGATCTACTGGAAACCTTTAGGGCGAAGAGGAAGAAAAAAAACTTTAAGAAGGAAAATTCCTCAGCGGCGATTACTCTTTTGCTTGATGGCGTTTGCTAATTATGGCACTTCCTAAGAATGAAAGTAATAGGCTGGTGTCACTGCCTGAAGCTTAACGAGAAATACGCAGGCAGCCACATCTAGATCAAGCCCCCTTTTTGAGGATCTCGTTCCTTTGAGACCGGAGAAAAAAAACCCAAATCTAAAACAACACAAGAAAAGACAGAGCACAGAGGAAGAGAGGAAGACGAAAGCAGAACAAAGAACAAAAGACTCGACGCGGATCTCAAACGAAGGCGCCCGGCTCAGATGTAATTAACTGTGTGGGGTTTTTTTAATCTAGACGCTCTGCCTCGTAAATAAACGCGGCAATCAGTTTGTGTTTTTGCCACCGTGTGATAGTAACGATTCCCATTAGCGTGGCACGACCTCCTCTAATCTGAACGAGCGCAGACGCAGGGACGGTCCCGTGATAGCGCGAGCCCCGGAGGTAGCGCAGGGGCTCACGTGTAACGGATGCTGGGGAGCCCTTGATTCTAACATCGTTCCCCATTCGTGCCCTCCATCTCGATGGGGATTGCTCTTATCTGTAGAGAGTGCCTTTGCACACTTTGTTTGAAAAGTTCCTTTTTTTTTTTTTTTTCCCTGTGCCACGCGGTCTTTGCAGCTCATTTGAGCAATGTGGCAAAATCCATTGGATGCAGTCTTGATCATATGGCTGTAAAGCTGGGCCTCACAGCTTGGGGATATCAGCCATTCTGTTAAGCACTCTGCCTGTGAAGATGTGAGCCTGATTGCTCTGTTATTCTTAAGAGGGAAGGCAAATCTCCTCCAGTATCGGCAAGCAGAGCGCTCGGCTCTTTGTGGAGGAGAAAAGTAAATTTAGGAGAAACTTGTGGCACTAAGAAGAATGTTCAGACACAGCACAGTTTAGGGAGAGGTAATGAGGCAGTACTTACACACACGCGCACACACACACATAAACACAGACACACACACGCGCGCGCGCTCACTCTCTCTCTCTCTCTCTCTCTCTCTCTCTCTCTCTCTGTCTCTCTCTCTCAAAGGAAACACTGGGACTGGAACCTTCATGAGAAGCGGTCAGGGAGCTACACGTGTTCCCCTGAAAATTTTGTCTTCATCATTTTTCTCCAACACACAAAGATGCATTTGTTTAATGGGAAAGGATCACTCTTAATTTTTATTGTTTTAAAAATGTTCTACATTTAGTTACCTAGGGAGACAAAGAAACGTTAAATTCCAGACACTTTCCAGAGGTAATTTAAAGAAAACAGTCATTTGGAATTGTGTACTAAGTTGTCTACTAAGAATCTTGGTGATTGGCTAATACTCAGAGGTTATAATCACAGACAAAAGTTAAGACACATACAATTTCATAAATCTCCTGTCTGAAAAGGCTACTGCCATATCCTATACATCACCAAATGCTTTGGGTGACAAGTTCCAATTAACCATGAAGGGAGAAAGCATTTAGGAGCGTTTCATATCTCATTACATACAGTTATTTATTTTACAAGAAATGGTGTTTTGGCTGTGAAACTAAAGTCATTTAAATGGAGCTCAAACCCCCGAAACTTTAATTACACGCCATGCATAGCATGACTTTTGTGTTCAAGGTCGTGTGGGACACTAAGTCACATGTCATGTCCCTTTCAGAGATTGGCCCGCGTCGCACTCCGGGGGGAAGCCACAGGTAGAGGTTTGCACCTGTAGATGTTCTTCATTAGCTGTGGCGAAAGCGCAGAGTCACGCTAGCAGGCGCTACGTTCCAGTCTGTTTTAGAAATCATTGAATGCTGTTTTATATATTCAGATGGATATTGAGTGCTGTTGTTTTAGTAATGCCTACCTTTCCCTGTCAATGGCTGAAATAAAAATAGATTTGAGGGCTTTTCAAAAAAGTTCTACTCTTAACACTTAAATAGTTTCACACCGAAGGTTAATGATTGATGGTCTTTTTTCAGATATTCAGTGACTGAGGGTTTGGATTGATAACTTTATTCTTCCTCATCTTTCAGAGCCATCAGGGCGGAGAACGTCCTGAACAGCCAAGACAGCTGAGAGAGTGCAGGCCTCTGACACCGTCTCTGTGAGACTCGGATAGACGGCAGAACATATTCCCCAGTGAGGGTTCACAAAATTGGAAAAGCTCCTCAGAAACATGACGCACATAAAGGGCTAAAAAGAGACACGTGCTACAGTGTTCCAGATTGGAGCCTGTGGCGGGAAACTGGGAGAAGGCTAGTGTTACTGGGAGAGGGCTGGTGGTACTGGGAGAAGGCTAGTGTTACTGGGAGAGGGCTGGTGGTACTGGGAGAAGGCTAGTGTTACTGGGAGAGGGCTGGTGGTACTGGGAGAAGGCTAGTGTTACTGGGAGAGGGCTGGTGGTACTGGGAGAAGGCTAGTGTTACTGGGAGAGGGCTGGTGGTACTGGGAGAAGGCTAGTGTTACTGGCAGAGGGCTGGTGGTACTGCGAGCAGGCCTGTTTGTGTGAGAGCCCCTGTGGGCTGCCATGACACACAGGGATAGTAAAGCTCTGTGCATCTCCTACACATTTCACTGGAGTTCATTCACAGGGTTTGTTTTAAAAACACAGACTGCTGGCCATAAGGAGGATCTGGCAGTCTCTGGAAAGCCGTCATCACATCCCTCATCATCATCATCATCATCATCATCATCATCATCTATATCATCATTGAGTGGTGCATCTTCCTGTACACACTGGAGCCTTCAGACAAACACTGCAGAATTGAACATGACTGATTATGACAGTGCTGCAATTATTTTGTCATTGCCTCCGTTTTAAGACTGTGTCATTAAGGATGGTTCCACGAGACTGCCTGAGGTTCACACCAGTAGCATCAAGCCTGGAATGAACATGAAGCGTCACGGTGAAAGGCGTGCAGAGAGCTGAGCGCAAGCCAGGGCTCTCAGCGGGCTCACACACTAGCAACAGATTCAACACCCAAGTGTCCTGAGGACTTGGACGTTAGCACTTAGCAGCTGAGACGAAACACACCACCAGTTAACAACCGCGAGGCTTCAGTCCAGCTCGTGAGCTAACTACATAAATAGCCGATGTGAACGTTTGATTGCAGAAATGGCTTTCAGTGTGTAATCTGGAAATACCCTGCCAGGGGAGTGTTTGCCTTGGCTGTAGGCACAGTGTCTATTAAGCGAGACCATCCCAGCACTTCAAAGCATCTTGGCCTTTGTAGTTCTTTTGCTCAAGCACCCAACCCTCCTTAAGATGTTTATCTTCCCTCTGAAATCTGGAAAGCATATAGGCAAGAGGCAACAGCCCCCCCCAACCCCCCACCCCACCCCAAACTCCCCCCCCGGGGGTGTCCTACTGTCCTTTTGGCGCATGTATGCTCTCTGCACAAACGGTCAATATCCAAAGAGTTCATAACCGGTGCAAGCCCTTATAAGACCCTGGGAATGGGAAGACCTTCCTCTCTGCTGTGGAAGCAGGGGGGAACAATGGCTATCTTCCATAACAGGGTCTAGAGACTAGAAAAGAAAACTTCCTTGTCTTCTGGGCTTCAACAAGGTTTCCAGATGTGCTCAGGGTCAAAGGTTGGAGATAAAAGTACCAGGATGTGGCAGGGATCTGGCTAGTAGCCTGAGCCGCAGTGTGTGCATTCCTGGCCTGAGCAGAACGGAGTGTGGACAGCACCGCCCTCTCACACTGTGCACAGCGAGAGGCTTCGTCTCGCACGGCTGAGTTATGACAGTGCAGCTCCACCCTCTGTGCCTCCACCCAAGGCAGACAGGTGGCCAGACAGGGATGCATCTCACTGTGTTCTGGAGATTTCAGGCCAGGACACTCAGGGAGGTTGGGGTTGAGGGGATTGAATGAATGAATGAATGAATGAATGAATGAATGAATGAATGAAAGCTTTACTGGTGAGTGTTCGGTTTTACTGAAGGGGACAGGCAAGTGTCCTGAACTCTGGCGTAACTCCCACCCTTGTGTCTTTGCGTTTTGATTAGGGATTTGAAACGAAGTGTATTCCAGAGGCCTCGTCCCGCAGGCGGAGAAGTTGATGAGTAATTTTGCAATTGGAAAATTGGACCGAAAGGTGTCTGGACCCCTGGGCTCGTGCGTTCCCACTGCAGGTAGAGGAAGTACAGACATCACATGCTGCCTGCCGACGATGTCCGTGACAGTCACAGACTTCTACTCTCCACAAAGACGCGGAGCTCGTTTGCAGGAAGCACTAATACAATTACTTCAAGTGTGTCAGGAGCTTAATAAGTGTAGAAATTGCCCTGTCAAATAAGACCTGAGATATGGGGGTCAATTATATGATTATGGGGGGAAAGTATTGCTTTTTCTGCATTGCTTTTTGTTTCTTTACATACAGTAATCTGCTCAAATAAAATGGGCCCAGACAAGTCCATTCGGATCCTGTGAAGTAGAGAAAATCAGAATGACAGACAACTTTATTTTTGTCAGTTATGATGATGCTGAGACTTATGGGATGCGCTGAGTGCGCGTGCTCATGCAGATAGTCTGTGTAATAATTTCCACCACAATGGTAACATCCCCAAATAGTATTGATTGCTTGCCTTCAGTTCTTCAAGTCAGCACAGGGAAAAAGTGCATTATATAGACTTAATTGAATTTTTTTTGTACTGCAAGTAGTATATACCTTTAACAGGTTTTAAGCATAGTAAGGATTAAATAATATAAAAGGCATGAATTTTGTTCTGAACAGAGTGTGTGAAGGACATGGATTGTGTGTGTGCGTGTGTGTGTGTTTTGCGTGGGCCTTGGCATTCTCTCATTTCAAACAGCTGAATGCAGTCTTCTGTCCACTAGATGGCGTCAGACTCTGTTGAAGACGCCATGGGCTCAGAAACGCGCGCGCTGGGTGGGATCAGGTGACCAGGCCAGGGAGCTCTCCATGCGCGTGAGAGTGCTCGCGTCCTGCAAACATGGCAGTTTCAGATTTTGCCGTTCATCAATTAATTAAATGTTATTCTTAACTGGAAACATGAATTAACTATTTAGAAAGCTGATATTTCAGAGAGGACCAACGTACTATGGTAAACAACAACAACGACAGGTTTTTAATATTTTAAATGCTATTCTACAATACTCTACAATACAATATTTAGTGCTTAATCTTGTGGAGAGATGTGGGGTAAGGAATTTAAACATAGGAAACATTCTCAAAAGTGATTTTTAAATAAAGAAAATTCCACAGACTGAGTCAAAGCCTGCTCTTGCCTAGACTGACTCTGGATGCTCCAGATGACTCCCACATCTAAACGCATGTCTAGTCCTTACCATGACTGTGTTAAAAAAGGGTGTAAGATCTTGCTTAATGCGATACAGTAACTTGAGCTTTAGAGAAGCAAAAATGATATTTAATTTGTGGACTGTATGAAAAGAAATGACATGCAGTTAATTTCTTCCTGACTCAGTCCCAAACCCTGTGCTTGTCATATTAATTGTTTTAATGAACAGAGCTGAGGGAAACACCATTTAAAGATGATTGCTATAGGAATATTTAAACATCGCTTTTCCTCCCTTTTCATAAGAAATAATGCATCGGATCTCAGAATACGAAAGGCATTTGCATATTCATGCTTTGTTCGTGTCTTATTTAGAGGCAAATATTGTCCCCAAGTAATGCACATTAAAATTCTGTCAACAAGTGTTCAAAACACAGTGAAAACAGCTAAACCCGAAACGTCGCTTTTGACAAAGCTCTCACAAGTAAATTTATCATTTACCATCTTGCAGTCATGAGAAGCGACCGACTTTAGTGTGTGACGATGGGAAACGTACATGTCTTCATAAATAATGTGCAGTTTCACAAACTCACATTTCCCACGTCTATGAATATTCATTAGACAGCTGAATTTAAATACACCAAACCAGCCACTTTTGATTTATGTGGCCTTTTTTTTTTTTAACCCCAAAAAGCACAAGCAAAAGTTGAAGCCTGGGAGCCCTTCCAACGTCTCCCTGAGACGCGGAGAGCCGAGACGTCCCTGAGACGCAGGGAGCCGAGACGTCCCTGAGACGCAGGGAGCCGAGACGCCCATCCTTTCTGCTGCCAGACCGGGGACCTTCTCACCCCTGTCTCCCTGTCATGTCTTATGTAGTGCTCTGATTTCTGTCCTCCCACTAAAGTTTTGCATTGTGCTACCGTGGCTTTGTCTTTGTGTTATTAAATGATCTAAACATGGGGCAAAGTATCAAGACTTTTCATCTGCCCCCTCCCCCCACACTCACCGATCATAGTTCTTTGTCCTTCATTGATGTTATTTTCCAAAATGGCCCAGAGTGTGTAAATCTCGGACAGCTGAGCTGCTTAAAAAACTTGCCTTTTGATCATTAATTTATTCCATGCCACCATTTTGTCAAGATCACAATTGTTTCGTGGGAGATTTTTCCCCTCCGCCTCTCGTTTGCCCTCAGATGGAGGTAGACCTAATTCTGCTTCCTTTAGAGAAGCTCTTTAGTCTTGGGAAATATGATTAATCTGATTAGTCATTCAGACTTGCCTCCTCTTTCATGCTTACATTGGGCAGCACAAAGAGCCCCCTACAGGTTAAAGTTTAAACGTGGATTACCAGATAAAGCCAGCCCTGATTAGTTTACTGAAGGCCACGCAAAAAAAGAAAATGAAAGAAACAAATTAGATTTGCCTTGCTGCTAATTTCACCAACATCTTTATTCTTCTTTCGTTTTGTCTTTTTCCTCTTGTGTGTGTGTGTGTGTGTGTGTGTGTGTGTGTGTGTGTGTGTGTGTTTTAACTTCATCCTTTCACATTCAGAGAGTGAGCATCAATTTTGAGGCAAAATCTTTCAACAATTATGCAAATGGCAGAAGGACTGCACACAATACAGTATGGAAATGAGCACTGGACAGGAGTGGTCTCATTAAGGGCAGATGGCACAAATGCTGAAAAGCGTTTGTTTCAGCATGCGGGGCCGCACGTCCGACGGTGTCAGAACTCCAGACACGTCTGATATGTTTACCACACAACCGTGTGTTTGTTGAGGCTCGCGGGGTTTTTGATTGTTATAAATGTGTGTATATGCGTCTGCGGGCAGACGCGTGACCGGTAATAACGACGTGGCCGTTTGCTGACAACAGCATGGCTGTTTGAACGTGACCTTCAGTAGAAAGACTGATATCGCCCCGCTCCACCCAGCCGAGAGACTGGCTGCCTTCACAAGCCGTTCGCAGCCTTGGATTTAGTGAAAGACGGTGTTTTCACACACGTTCGCGTATATGAAAGCATCTCTAAGTGGGATTATCAAAAAATAAACAAGCAAACAGTGCGAGTCTTTACAATGTGATTACAGGAATACGAACTTTGGTCTGTTATGAGGTTCAGGAAATTGAACAAAGGGACGGAACATAAAATTGCTGAAATATTAGAAACAAATAATCTGTGATGTATGATAAAGTGTTCATTACAAATGGTATTTTGTATGTGAATTATGGGCATGTCATGGCATACTGTATATATCAAAGCGACTAAATGACAGACAAATTTTCAGTCAACATGAACCTTTTTTTTTTTTTTTTGGAGATTCCTGTGTGGTAAGAAAAGGACAAAGCAGCTTCTAGCTGCAGACAATTAAACATGGTGAGCCTGTGTATCAGTGAAGTGTCGTGTCCTGTTCCGATAAGAGGAGCTTCTGGTTTATCAGCAAAGCCTGCTGGAACCAAGGGTGTGAAAAATGATTTTCCCATTGGATTATGGGTAAAAGCTCTGATTGGTGGCAGCACTCTGTGATGTGAGCCCACGGACTTAAATCTACGTTTCTGTCTGGTGAGAACGTAGGGCCCTGGGAGAGAAAGTGTGTTTGCCCGTGTGTGTGTGTGGGTTTGTGTCTGTATGTTTGGGTTTGTGCGTGTGTATGGTTGTGTTTATATGTGTGTGCATCTGAGCTTGCGTGTGGGTGTTGGTGCGGATGAGTGTGGGCGTGGGTGGGTGTGGGTTTGTGTGAGGGTGCTGCTCCACCCTGCGGATGAGCGCGATCATTTACTTAGCCCTCCCTTACCCACGGAGGCCCACGCCAGCACCTCCGTCTGGGTCTGTGATGTGACCATGATTATTGTTGCCTGTTCTCTGGCTCCTGGCCTCCTAGCGGCAGCCGACCCTGTGTCGGCTACAGCGCAACAGAGAAAGGAAGAGAGGGAGAGACCGTCATTTATTTCTGCACTAATTTTCCTGCCTTTGTGATGGATAGCTTTCCTATTGTGCCATTTAGGCCTTTGGAAAATGTTTTGTGAAGCAGAAGAAATTGCCAGCTTCCATATCACACAGGCCCTGTTGTGCGATTTTAGATCTTCGTTTATATCTTCTAGGCAGTTACACTTAAAGGACGTGAACCGAGTAAAGATTAACTATTTACAATTAACATACCGCTTCCAGGTTATGTCACATGCATATGTCTTTCCAACGTACCTTCTTCCAGAACAGATTTTTTCCCCCAAGATATAGTTACTAACTGGCTACACACCTTTCCAATATTATAATTTTCACTTTTAGAAACATGGAAGAGATTCTGTCAGGTTAGAACTCTAACCTATTTGCATACATACAAAAATGCCAAGTACAGTGCAATCAAAATTCCTACCTGAATTATGTGCCACTGGCATTACATGGCATTTCTGTCTTGATCCCGTTCTGTGCAGATGCTGTAGCTGTCCGCCGCATAGATGCCTGCTCCGGTCAGCGCAGAAGAATCATCCAGTTGAAGGAAGGAGCAGAGCAACTGTCCCGTATAGCCACTCGGTACACTGGACACTCAAACTGGAAGATCACCCTCGGGCATGAACAAGGCCATGTCTGAAAGTACGTTACTGGTGAGCTGCAAACCAGGTGTCCTTGCGCAAAGCAAAAAAACAAACAAACAAAAAAAAGTTCTTTAAAATGTTAGTAGGAAAAAACTCCAGTCTGCGTCCAGCGTGTGCCACAAGTATAAGTCTGCATTAACGTTCCTGAGTGCAGTCTGTTAATTTCAAGTACAGTTTCTGGAGTGTTTCTCTGAACTTCTCTGATCAAAATATTTATACGCAAAGTGTGTCAAAGACAAAACCCTACAAAAAGTGGCCCAGCAAACAAAAAGGGGTTGGTGGTGGTGAGGGGGGGTGTGTCAGGAAAAGAATGAGGAGAAAAACGTTCATCCCATAGACTTGAGCTTTTCAACTTCTCCTTTCCTTTCTTTTCAGATTATGCGGGGTGCAGAAGCCTCTTGGAGGGCCCTGTTTCTTATTGCATTATTTCTGGGTGAAATGGACACACAACCTGAATAGAATCATTAAACTTCACTAGTTACAGGAATGCGTCAAAGCCGACACAGTCCGTCTGGAGATGAAAAGCCAGCCAGCCTCACGCTCCTCCAAAACCTTTAATACGCCATGAAAAGATATGACATCAGCCCTCGCAAAAACCACAAGGGAGAAATGAATGATGCCATTGTGACTGCGAACATCAATCATGCCCAATCCTGCAGAAAACAATGCAGTTTTGTTTGCATCTCAGAGGTGACAAACAACACTAGCGACTGCCTTAACGTTGTCAGTTTCCATTACTCAAGACCTGAAGCAAATCAGAATTAAACTGTGGCCTGGTTGCTAGGCAGCAGAGTTTTCTTGACATGGTGGTTAGTTTTTCTTTCATCGCTTGACAAGAGCCGAGTGAAAGGAGTTTTGAAAAAGTTGCTAAAAGCGCAGGAGGAGGAGGGATAATTGGTGGCTCTGGATTGTGTGGAAGCCCTTGTGTGGAAACTTTCAGACTGGGGAGGAGAGACATGCAGTTGGACATGCAGATATTTCAACTCTTGTACACAAACTTGACCTGACGACACTGACAAGCTTCAGTATTCATTTACATAGTGCTGGTCTGTGGGGTTGTAACGCTAGACACATAAGGTTTGATATGACCCAAAACAAGATTATATATACATTTACGAATGTGTGAATGTGCATGTGTGTGTGAAAGTAGCTGGTATTTCTGTACGTTATTCTATCTGTGATTTGCGGTAGAGAGTTTAAGTTAAAAACAACATGTGATGTCGATGTGAAAAATACTTAAATGTAGGAACTTCCCAAAATAGCTTCTCAGACTACAGGATGTGAATATAGGACACTTTATAAATATCACATTTTATTATTGATATTCCTATTGATACTGCAAACTTTATTTTAAAATGGGGGGGGGGGGGGTCTTTGGGGGGAGAATGAGAGAGAGGGGGGAGGGGAGAGAGAGAGATGGAGAGAGAGAGAGATGGAGAGAGGGAAATCTTTGTTAAGTAAACAATGAGGATGGAGTCTTTTCTTGCTAAGGCCTTAGCGGTGCCTAACTCCCCGAGAAGCGCACACCGCACTGAAGAGTGGCCAATTAATGCAGGCTTAACACTCTGGCTTATTTACAGTGGCTTTTGTGCTTGTTCTTGCACTCTGACTTCCTACGAGGAAAGCAAGAAGGGAGGAAGAGAAGGAGAACAGAGAGAGAGAGAGAGAGAGACAGAGAGAGAGAGAGAGAGAGAGAGAGAGAGACGACGACGAACAAAGATTCACCAGCAGCAGAGGAACGGTGGGGGATGTTTGGATGTGAGAGGTTTCGGGTGAGGTGCTCGGCTCCATTGTCAGGACGCGGTCTCTCTCATTATACCCTCTCAATCAAGGCTCCTGGCCACAGGAAGCCCCTGGAAAGCCCATCTGCCACGGCTAATCTGGAGGCTGAGAGGCGGGCACTGCGGCAAGTCCCCGCCAGCCTCGGACGCTTTCTTCTCTGCTCCGGTGCTGCGCAGGGATCAGCCAAAGCCCGTTAAAGGAAATAATAGACAGGAATGACAGGCTTAGCACGGATTGAGGAGGAAGTTGAACACCAGCTTGAGCCGCGATCTCTGATTAATAGAGAAAAGCATTTGGGAGGAGAAAGTGTAGGAGAGATTTGGGAAAGAGATTTGCTGTGACCTGTGTGTAAGGATCCCTCACCCTCTAGGTTATTATGGCTTGGGTCGCCTCGTAAGGTATAAGTCATCCATTAATTTCTCTCACTAACCGGTCATGACGTGCAAGTGTGCACGTGGGTATGTGGTCAGTCTGCACACCAAAGGCTGAGCCAGCCAATCTCATTAAAGACCCTCAGAAGTGCTGACCCCTCCAGACTTAACACACACACACACATCCAGAGTCATAAATGGTCACTTAATAATATCTGGAATACTGTTAGTGCTTCATGAATATTGAAATTCTTTAAAACATTTTTTTCATTATTATTATTATTATTGCTCTCTTAATGGCATACTGAACCAGTGAGCTGGCGCAGTAGGTCAGAAGAAGGCGTAGGTATACTGACTGGGGCAGGTTTTGCTGACCAGGGCACGGGCAACTGAACAGTTACGATTCTTCACTATTACATTTGCATTTACGGCATTTAGCAGACGCTGTTATCCAGAGGGACTTACAAAAGTGCTTTGTCATTTCCTCATAGAAAACATCCCAGTACAGCAGGTTAGAGTCCAAGATACCAACGAACTAGAATGCTGTAAAAATACAGCGATCACTGCTGATGCCTAGAAGTGCAAAACACGTCTAAGCTCTGTGCAGAAGGTTGCTGGTTCAAACCCCATCATTGCCAAGTTACCACTGTTGGGCCCCTGGGCCCCTGTGCAAGGCCCTTACCTCACAATTACTTGAATTGTACTTGGTCACGCTTGTAAGTCGCTTTGGATAAAAGTGTCCGCAGCACTGACTGAGAAAGGCTTGGGGGCCTGAGTTCTGTCTGGGATTTAACATGACCTGCCATCCAGCTGCCAGATGAGTCTGTTTTCCTGAGATTTCATCAAGCAGTTTCACATTTGCCTAAGAATTGGTAAAATTGGTTATATGTTTGTGAATAACTTGGGAAGACTCATGTAAATGGAAAGCACCTAAGAAGGCACCTGATTGGCTGCTTATTTGCCCTGCCATTTCCTTGAGGACTTTGTGCATGTCATGAGTGGTTGTATAAAGTACACACATGTGTGTATGGCTTCTGTGTTTCAGGTCTCTGCCTCTTCAAGATATCGGCACAAAAGACAAGGGAGCAGAACACAAGAGAACTTTGGCCTCTGAGATGGAATGAAGTATTTAAGATCTCCACAATGTTTTATTGACAGAAGTGTAAGAAATATATAATACATGGGAGCACAGCAGTTCTCAGGAGGAAGGCTTTAACGTTTGTTTTTCAGAAGTGTTTAATGGTATCGATTTTTATTGTTTAGTGAACCATGTGAAGTCTTTGACAGGTTTATTGAACAGACAGTGTTCTGGCAGTGCGTGGTGGAAGCAGGCACGAGGTCTTTAGTGTGATGGAAGGAGGGAATAAAGAAAACATTAAGGATATAGGGTCCAATAAAAGGCTTTTCTCAATCCCAGAAAGAGCCGAGCTTCTCTGCAGAATTTTAATAGCGCAGAAACAGGACAGGCATGTATTTGGATTTTGCCTTGTTGAGGTTTTTTTTTTTTATTGTAGCTATTGTTGTTATTGTCGTTTTTGTCATTGGCTGCCTATGAATGTCACTCTTCCGTGAACATTCAGCTCCCTGGAAGAAAAAACAGGAACACAACCCACAGCACGCTGCTCCGGAACCGCTGTTCCTGCGGGTGCAGCTGGCGCCGGTGCGCGTGTGAAGACTGCAGTGGCCAGTAGAGGCCTCACGTGCTTTTGTCCTCTTGCTTCCACATTCAAGGCCCAAGTTTCTTATTTAACTCTCCCAGCCGGGACGCTGGAATCCTCCCTCACTTCCTGTCTGCTCGGCGTCGGGCTTCCGTAGGTTCTGAATAATCCGGGCAGCATCGTGAGCAAGCGCGGACCTGTGCGAACAGTTATACCCGCGGACGCGCTTAGAGGTGCGCAGTAGCAGCGGAGTGGCGTGTGAGGTTTAGCAGATGCCAACGTGTGAACGTTCGGGGATACAAGCTGTTCAGTATGAGCAGAGCAGACTGCACGTGGCTGGTGTCTCATAAAACTGCATCATTTCTGCATCTCGGATCATGAGGTGCAGAGAAGAGCCAGAACCCTCATGTGACAATGTGTCCAGTATGACGAGGGAAACGTGAGCCTAACGCGGACACAGAGAAAGCCGGTTTGGCTGTGCACCGGTCGTGGCTAGCGCGACCCTCTCACGGCCGCTCACACTGGAACCCGTGGCCTTGGTGATTACATCGGCAACGTTCCAGTGTTCCAGTGTTCCAGTGTTTGTCTCGAGTCCCTCCGCCCTCCTGCTTCCTACACACACACACAGACGGCTGTAATTTCTATATCTGTTGTCATGGTGACGCAGCAACAGGGAGCAAAATGGCAACCTAACCTCTGGCATTCTGCAGAGCCCATTGCAGACCTACGTGTCGGGGGGCCTTTGGGGGCGGGGTTAAACCGAGAGGCGTGGTTAAACCAGGCAGTGATATGCTCCTTTTTATCTCAGAAAACAGAGGACATTTTTTTTTTTTTTTCCCCAAATGGCTCTTTTTACATCTCAGGGACATTAAGATTCTTTCAGCTCTCTCTCTCTCTCTCTCTCTCTCTCTCTCTCTCTCTCTCTCTCTCTCTCTCTCTCTCTCTCTCTCTCTCTCTCAATGTTTGCACTGTGGCAAGGCTTATGGTGGCCTTACGGTGGTTTGTAGCAAATGATGTTACAATCAAGGCAATGAAAGCCTCGAGGACTACATCGCGAGGGAGAGCTTGTGTATTTGGGTCATTTAGAGGTAATGAAAGGCCCTTTGATTAGAGAAGAAGGGCTTCTTTAATGAAGCGAGCTTTCAGCGGGAACGAACATGCCACACACACCTGATGGCTCTTGAGAGACGAGCACAGCAAAGGAGAGGCGTTTTCATGACAGTCCCACAATGGCGAGGACGCGTGCGTTATCAGCCCCATGGCTGGGCACCCAGGCGGAGAGCGCGGAACAGTCTCGGCGATGAAGACGTCGACGTTATTAAAATCAAATCTGGAACCTTCTGCATGCCGCGCCTTAATGATGGGAGAGTAGCGAGGCCATCAGAGGAGAAGGAACAGGAAAGGATTTCTCTCTTTCCTTTGGCTCCGTGCCCAGATCTCACTGAAGCGGAACTCCTCACACAGGGAAACTTCTACCCTGCTAATTAATGTCCTACCACTCCTTTATTACGGCTAGCCTTCGCATCCTCTTGGTCAAATTTATTTAGCTATTTATTTATTTATGTGACATACAATATTTGGAATAATAGTTTTAAAGGTTGGTCAGTCGATCTCAAAATCACCTGCTGCATTATCCCCAAACACATATTTTCAGATACACACAAATTAACCCGTAGCAACTCTTGAAAAAAAAAAAAAAATCACATGACATATTGATTTAAATTATCTATGGGTGTGTGGGTTGCACTTGTGATCGATCTGTGGGAAAATAAATACAATTCACTCAATGCGCGGTATTTAGTATTGTTTCCTCCTCCCCCATGGAGCGAGTGTAAAATCTAATAAAGGATTCTCCGAGAGGGAGCACTTTGATCAGAGCTTCTTCAAACAGCACAAAGATCACATGGGAAAAGGGCCCAGACTTTAGAGGTCCATCATGCCAGTGAGCGAAGGGCCTTTAGCCTTTAAGTGTGAAACACATCCAGAGAAGTGCTTTTCTTAACCCCCTCTAGCTGGGTATCTCGCCAGCTCTGTGAGCGCTCGGCATTGGAAACACATGGAGGAAAGCAGAAGAATTCCTCCTCAAGGCAAATGTAACTTCTGTTTTGGGAGAGTCAGGGGTGAGAGTGGGAGCTGTTCATCTGTCTGCGGTTTGAGACTCATTTGCTGCCGTTTTTACGTGGCACACCTATCGTGTCCTTTGTCCACGTCTAATAACCTATTTGATAACAATCAGAGAAAGTTGGCATGAGGTCTGTAGATTTATAAACACTCGTCTGAATTGTGAAGTCCTACCTTGGAAGGACTGGAATCTGTAGGTCAGCTCCGAACACTTCAGCTTGAGGTGTTTTCAGACCTGGAGAAATATCACGTATAGTTGCGTTGCTCCCGGTTACTGGAGATGCTGCGGCAGATTGAGTTTGGAGCTGGCCTGGTTCAGTGAAGCTAGCGATGCCTCCACAGAGCAGAGTGAGCGGTCAAGTCCTTGGACCAGATCTGCTACAGTGTAAAGTTCCGCAGGTCTCTGCATTATTATGGCAGGAGCTCCTGAGTCAAGTCCAGTAAACAAACAATGGGCCTCCTTCCAGAATATTTGTGCTCTTATCCTAAAGTTATAATTTTGTTGGAAAAGTCAATTCGCATGTCTATGTCGAATTCAGCAAACGATGGCAGGTTCACTAAATTGTTGTAAAGT
>NC_137510.1:2172500-2265000 GCF_041902795.1 Electrophorus electricus | reverse complement strand
TAGCGGCTGTGAAACTGTCACGATTAGCTGCTAGAGAGAGCGGAGCAGCCTGGCCTGGAGCTGGAGGACATAGAGGGCAGAACTCGAGGGCAGGAGCAGGACTAGGGGAGCATGTGTGGGCAAGGGCCTCCGCACAGCACCTGTTTTGCTCGTTGACGGTGTCGCCGGCGGGCCTGTTTTAGGCATGCCGGACTCTTTAAGAATTCAGGGATGCCTTTGAAGCCCTCTTTGATTTTTAGAATATGCACACAATCAATAAAGACCCTGGACTTCAAAACACTTTATAGTCCTCACCTGCTGTTGGTCACAAGTTCTGAAGGGCTTCCAGTTGTGCACTGAGAGCAAACAAAACACAACAGCCTGAAGAACAAGAGAACACAGAACACATGGTCTCATTCAGCTTAGTTGTCTGCCAAAAACCCCCTCACTGCACATTCAGTTAAACTGGGAATGGAGTAAAGCTTTGGTGGGAAATGAAGACATTTGGAATCGTATCTATATTTGGATTCCACTAACAGGTTATACAATAGATTAGACAGTTTTGTGATTGCACGGTTTTATTTCCATACGACGGGTGAAAATTCACACTGATGTGAACAGGGTGATGTGTCTGAGATCACCCACATAATCTGAAGGGATTTGACTCCATTAAACCTATGGAATATTATCCAAAAACGTATTGCCATATTTTATAGGAATAAAAGCAAGCCATTGTACTCTGAGGCTGTAGCAGTCAGAGAAGTAATGTCTCCCGGTTTGGTTCCAGGCCTAAATAAACTGGAATTAATAGAATGAAGGCAGTTATTTTAACTCACTTCAAAGACCCTTTGATTAATGAATAATACTTGACATTTGCATTAATGCCATAAGAAGACTTTCAGATGTCACAGAATCTGAAATACTAAATACCACACACACACACACACACACACACACACACACACACACACACACACACACACACACACACACACACACACACATTTAAGTACAGCCTATAAAAAACTTAAGTGCTGGTTTAGAGTTCAAAGAAGGTGATTGTAATGCTTGTTATCTGTGTAAACTGGGAAAGCAATTATTCTTCAAATGGGCACTGCATGTGAAATATCTGTCAAAGTCAAATAAACAAATTGTTTAATCTCTCAGCATTTAGTTAGACGATAGCACCAGATAACAATGGTCAAAGTTATCACCAGTGCTCTACTGGGTCTCCACTGGACTGGACCGGATCTCCACTGGACTGGACTGGGTCTCCATTGGACTGGACTGGATCTCGACTGGACTGGTTCTTCACTAGACTGGACCGGGTCTTCACTGGAAAGGACCAGATCTTCACTGGACCGGACCGGGTCTTCACCAGACTGGACAGGATCTTCACTGGACTGCACTGGGTCTTCACTTCACAGCCCCCTAGGATGTCATTGGCAGGCAAAAGGTAGGCGTGGAAAACACAAACTGATTAATAATAATTAATAATTATTATTATTATTATTATTTTTACATTTTTTAGTAATGCCAAAAGGTTTTAAAAACCCAGAGTATTCCTAATAATCCTTGTTGTAATATGCCAATGTGTTTCAGTGTAGATAGCCAGTATGGTATGCTATGTATGTTGTATGTTGTTACAGTCTTAGCTACGTTAGTAAGCCAGAAAATTGCAGTTCCACTGCCTTACTACTTTAACTAAACTTTCCTTCAGGGAAGGAATAGGTCAAGATCATATGACTGAAAGCTATAAATAAACAAACTAAACCAGAGGTTGTGCTGTGCCATTATGGCAGATATGTCCATAGAAGATTTGCAACTGGTTTTTGCTCTGAGGTTTCGATTTGGAGGGGAGGGAACAGTTTAGAAAAAGGGTCAGCATGATTTGATCCTTGTTCCCCTCCCACACAGGATCACGGGGACCTTACAGGTGTTTGCCATAATGAAAGGTGTGGAGGGGCCTGCAACCCCCTCGGGACCCCCATGGCTGGCCTCTGTGTTGACCTCGGCCAGGTAGAGGGGGCAGGAGTGCTCCTACAATAGACCAGCAAGCAAGCAATTTGCATTTTCCCATTCATGGCCTGGAACTGTGTACTCTGGAGTGCATGAAAAGGTCCCATTCAAACATGCAAATGGGATTGTGTACGTTACAATGAGAGAGGAGTGACTACAGAACTTCCTGCCTGGCAGGATGTGTGGTGGCTGGCCTTTAATTGGCAGGAGCTGAGCAACGGTCATACTGTGAGCTCGTTAGGTTAGCCACAGATGTGAATGGATCATTTTAGTTTATTAACAACCACACAGACAATGAGAGCCTGCATGCAAGCTCAGTCTCAGAGGTCTGGTGGTGTTTTTTTTAATTTCAGATACTGTTTACAAATTTGTACAAGCTCATTTTCTCTATTATTCCCAATTTAATTAAAAGAATGGAACAATTATTCTTCCATTGTCACATTTTCTGGGAAATGAAGGACACAAAATGTTGTTGAATGGTTGTACTTCCCCATTGATGAACCCACAGGGGACTTTGTTTATAAATACAGCACAGCATCGTGCAGCAAAGTCGTCAGTCCCAGCCCTGTTTAAATGCCCATTGACCCTTCTCTGCCGTTGAACTACCCCAGCTACCAGAGGGGTTTTTTACCCTTCTATTTTCCGTGCAATTACGTCCTCTTGAAAAGCTGATGTGAAATCCTCTACAAAGGCCTTTTAAGTGTGAGTGTTTTAAAGGGGTGAAATACTCAACAGCAAATTCAAAATTAGAGCAAATTACGCATCAAGTGATTATGAAACCGTTGGTAGTATAGAAATCAGTGCTATAAAGAGGAGAAGAAAATGGGTGAGCAATTTGTAGAGACCGTCCACAGGAAGTGTGGCAAAGTCAAGTCTTGTAGGAAGTATTCGTGTGTGTGTGTGTGTGTGTGTGTGTGTGTGTGTGCGCGTGGAGCAGTGTGTGAGAGCAGTGGTTTGTGGTAAAGATAATTCTAGCTAATGGGCAGTGCGTGACTAACACACTAGCTGACACTAGGGGTTGCAGGTAATCAGACTGACGTTAATGCAGGGTCTGAATGTGACATCTCGTCATCAGGAATTTTCTTCACTGGCACGGAAAATGCCAGGCTGCTCACCTCTGACTGCGTGGCCCCGACATCTATTAACCTTATTGATTTGGACCCCTGCTGATCCCCTCCAGATCCTCAGCACCCCTGCTGGGCTGGTGAAGTGGATCAATCCGTCGCCGGGGGCCAGAGCCTCAACAACGCTGCACGTAGAGACCACTGTTTTTGGCATGAAATTAATACCCAGATAGAACCGGGAGACAGCACGCCGCTCCACTTTACACAAACCTCTGTCTTGCTCTCTCTGTCTCTGTTTTTCTGTAGTTTATTTTTCACAACGCTGGATTGAGTTTATGTAAAGAATGGTGTCGGGTGCTCTGATGTTCAGGAGAAAGATGTAATTTTGCTTCGTTGTTAATATGATAAAATAAGCATGTTTTTTTTATTGCCTTCATAATGAGCTGTATCAAATCAGCGGTGCTAGTACTGTTGTACACGACTATGTTAATTCGTGAAGGAATGAGAGTGGATTGCCTTTTGATAAATGCATGTTTGTGTGATGTTGATTTGCTGAGGAAAGAAAATAAAACATTTCTTCTGGATATCACATTTACATTCAATTTGCGGTCGCAAATACCACTTAAGATTATGAGTTTTACAAATAGTACATTTCGATTAATAAAGTGTCCTTTAGATGGAGTAGCCATTCTGGATGAAATCCCACTAGTAATCAACATAATCCAAGCTAGATGCAAAAGTTAAAGTTTAATAAATGCAAATCACCTGTTTTAGCACTTACCATTCGACATTCCGACTTTATCCCTACTATGGCCTACATTTTTCCTTGATTAATTAACAAAATGTGCATAACTGATTTTCTTTTTGTGCTATGGTTTGCTTCTGTACTGTTCTGAACATACATATTTGATGAAGATGGGAAGGGATTTTCAGAGTTTTAAAGTATGGCATGTTTCAACTTTGTTGCGGAACTGGCTCTGCCTGCAATCTTGGGAACTGTCTCCCAGCTTGGCGAAAAGGGCACCTCATAGCATTGCAAAAAAAAAAAAAAGAAGAGTTACAAGAAGCATCAGATTACAGCCAGCAGTGCTCAGGAGACGCGGTTTTGGCTGTGTAGCTGCAGGTCTGTCATTGTTGGGGTCATCTGGCGTGAGGTACGGGCCTGCACTCCTTTCCAAACAGGTGGAAGTTAAAGACCTGCTGGCTTCAGTCTGCCCCTGCTTGTACGAAGCCGGCCACTCTCGATGGGTCGGAAGGTTAACTGGCCCTTCCATGTGACCCCTCTTTGTTCTTCTGGAGTTGGACGGGACGGGAAAACATCCCACTCTCTGTTGTCTATTTTTTGCTTGTTTTATTTTTTTTTTAAAGCTAAATATTATGTCCATCCGATTCTCCCTGATGTCAGGCTGAAGCCAGACTCCGCTCCTCAGTTTCCATTCCCTTTTGAAGTGGATCTAACGGGAAAAAAACCAGGCATCTGTAAAAACAGGCATCAGAGCTTTTAAACTGTAACCACACTCCCCCCCCTCCCAACACGCACACACACTCCAGCTGTAACAACCTTAACAGTGACCATGTAAACATTCAGCAGACCTGATTTGAATAAACAGGCATCCTTAGAATGTGACCACAGATACTTCTTCAGAAACAATATGCAAAATAATTTATGACATGAACAACAACAAAAAAAAACTCAATAAAAGCACCTCTTTCAATAGTCCGTCTGGTGTTTCCATTGTGTAACTACACATTTTGCTGCCACAAGAACTTTTATTTTAACCGTTTGAATTTGCACAACTGAGTTGCTTATGGCCATGCTCCACATATAAAATATCACATGTCAAAACACAGTGTGGGCCTGCCCACATTCTTGGGGAAAATCTAAGATGCGTTTGATGTTACAAAATTTATACGAGCCGCAGCACAGCCGGACTATTTATTTATTTATTTTTAAACAAACCTTTCTTGGCCAGAACACTGAGGCTGTGTGGAGTGTTTACGCAGTGGCCCTGTTATATGTGCAGCTTTGAGCAGGGCCGCAGTGTTAGCGCTAGCGTGAGCCGTGTGTGTGATCCCAAATCAGCCCCTGTCAGTTGTTCTCAGCAGGGGGAGGGGGCAGAGGGCTCCAGGATGTGTGTGTGTGTGTGTGTGTGTGTATGTGTGCGGCTGGGGGGGGGGGGGGGGGGTCAAATCTGTAAACAGCAGTTTAATCTGCATGGATGAAGTTACTGTCATCGATGGTGACATTGAAAGCTTCTGGGCCGTGCCTCAGCACAAAGAGACCTTCTGCTATTCCCTGATATCGCTGACAAATCCTGACAATAACCCATTTGTGTCATCAAGAAGCTGCCAGTGTGGCGAGTGTGGGGTGTGTGAGGCTCGTCCGCGTGTGGCAAGTGTGGGGTGTGTGAGTCTCGTCCGCGTGTGGCGAGTACACGGGGTGTGTGAGGCTCGTCCGCGTGTGGCGAGTGTGGGGTGTGTGAGGCTCGTCCGCGTGTGGCGAGTGTGGGGTGTGTGAGGCTCGTCCGCGTGTGGCGAGTGTGGGGTGTGTGAGGCTCGTCCGCGTGTGGTGATCGTGGCGCACGCACATGTGTGATTAAGACGGAGGCGGCAGTGTGACTTCTCTATGTTAATCGCTGACGCGTTGTTTTGTGACCTGCAGCGGGATCTAATCGACAAAGACTTGCGACACTGAGATCTACATACATGCTAATGTTTTATGTGCTCTGTAATTATTCAAATGAGGACGACCAAGGGCCTTGGCAGCAGCAAATGAGGTCACGAGATGTGGTGGAATAGCCTTAAACTCATGCATTATGCATAAGGATCTTTTCTCCCTCATCTTTTGCAGTTGAAACATCATCTAATTGCCAATCAGATATATATATATATATATATATATATATATATATATATATATATATATATATATATATATATATATTCTACTCTATATTCTATATATAAAATGCATTTGAACATATAACATGTACGAGACTGTGCAGTTCAGTGGGCATAAGTCAGTGGGTAGCATGTGGTGGTTGCCCCTTTGGCCTCAGTGTGTAGATAACCAGGCTGTGCTGTGCTAAAGGCAGGATGAGGAGCACTTAACATAATCAGCATTACTTGGGGTCCCTCCGCTGTTTGTCACACCCTAACATCTTGATTTCATGGGTGACACTTAGGACTCCCCAGTGAACTTTAATGGGCGCTGTGGAACGCCTCTCTCTCTCTCTCTCTCTCTCTCTCTCTCTCTCTCTCTCTCTCCCTCTCTCTCTCTCTCTCTCTCTCTCTCTCTCTCTCTCCCTCTCTCTCTCTCACACACACAAACAATTTTTGGATCCAGCAAACACTCCGTCACTGTATGTTTAATAGTATTTGTATAGGCACTCTACTGTATGTAGTATATATAGTCACAAAACAGACATTTGGTGTTGGGTCCTTTCTGACCAAAAAGTCACTTTTTGTCTGTATCTATGAGGTCACACTGTGCCTGTCAAATGAATCACACATACGTGTGAAATAAATACACATCAAGGCATCAGTCACGATGTCACAAGGTTTTGCTAACAGTTTTGGATACCATTAAGATTCAACACATGACATCAGCGGTTGAAATTAAGGTGGTGATCTGTCTTCCTCATTACTGCTGCTCAGAACTGGTGTTATTTTGTTAAACGTGGGCATTTGTTTATGTTTCTCAGATCTCTCCCAGCACAAATTACAATGCTAGAAAGGTCAAGCAGAACACACACAGAACACACACACACTGCTATAGAGGAACAACAGTGGTATGAATAAAAGCTACCCTACCTTGAGTGTCAGAGGTCAGCACAGTTTGGCAGAAATAAGGGCAAGGATGCTTAATTGGAGTAAGTGCTCTATGCTGGAACTCTCAGCTCCTGTTCCTGCACGTGCAGTTTGGGTTCTGTCCTGAATGGGCCAGCAACTGCCCTACAACCAAGGCAGACTGATACTAGATGACTGGAGACCAGAGGACCCACGGTCCATGAACGGTTAATCCAAGTTCTGCTCATTCGACTGGGATATTATGTTTGCCAGTGTGTGTGTGTGTGTGTGTGCTGGGGAAGGTGTTGTATTGTGGTCCATGGTTCAGTGGGTTTCGAGCTCAAGGCAGGGGGATCAGTGTCTGAGCAGGGGTCTGTTACCCCAGGGCGAACAGAGACAGACTAAGGGCCGCACGTATGGCAGGGCTTCCCCATAACATGGGTAATATCAGCCACTGGCTACCTTCCCATAATGCCCCATGTTTTGAGGCAGGGAGGACAGGCCACTCCGCACTGCTGGCAGCGCCTCCGTGCTCAGCTTTCTTCCGTTTTCACTGCACTCCGTGATTCTCTCGGCTAACGCCTGGTCACCTGTACATGCCACGGGGCACTGTTCTAACTCCTGGAGTGGACATGGAGGAGCTATTCCTCTGTCCACCGCGTGGACTGGCAGGAGAGGAAGATCACCGCGCTAGTTGCGTGTGATGGAGTGCTACGTGACCTTTTCAGAAACCACTTCACCCACAATCCCACACTCATACCGCCGCTTCTCTCTCTGTTATTGGATTTGCGCCACCTTGCCCGACTCTCACATCCAGCCTGGGCCCTGCGCCATGGGTCGCGGCCGGCAGGTGGGCCGTAGCACCAGGCGAGCTGGCGGTATTACATCACACCCACGACTTTAACCTGGTTAGCCTCCGGTACGAGTGGCACGTTGGAAACTCCCAAGCGCGGCAATCATTCCGCAGCGAGCCAGCTAAAATAATCCAAATGTCACCTCTGACGGTCTGGGCAGTCTCTTGGAGCAAAGCTTTCCGAAGCACTGATTCAATGAAGCAAAAGGGGCGAAAAGGCTCTACAATTCCACTGCCTTGCAAATCTTCCGTAAACATTATTTGTTTTAAAAATGCGGTAAAGAAGCCCCACGCTGTTAAATTCTTTCAGCCTGCTGGTGTGGATTAAAGAGACGGTCAGCTGGACACCTCATTCCCACTGTGTCCTGGTCAGTGTCTCTGCCCCCGGCTCCTGCTGCTTTAGGTAAATTAACGCTGGGCTGGAATTCTTCCACCCCACTCTCTTTGTTAAAAAAACAGACTGAGGAAGAGTAACTCCTGAAATCAGGGCCAGCTGAATGAATATGGCGATTTGACCAAACGATTTGTTTATATATGTATTTATTTATTTAACTGTGAGTATCACTATGATGTACGTGCATATTACTAATGTATTCTGTATTCTGAAGTGTGACGGTATTCACACATCTTAACTTTTGTCTTCATAGTGACCTAACTGTGTGATGGGATCTTGCTGTTCCTCCAGCTATCATTCAAATCAAAAATCAACCTTCATAAACTGTTTAAAGAATAAACTTTGAAATGTGAATGTTTAATGTACCAGGGTCCAGAACCAATTTATTAAATTAACTGGGAATCACTTAAAAACAGCCAGGCTCATTATTAGCCAAGGAACTTAAGTTATTTTCTTATTTTCATCCAAAACTGAGGATGCATCATGAATGTAGTGTGGATGTGCCTAGACGTTCTCCAAACCCAATCTAGATCTTAATTAAATTTTGCTGAAAAAAGGGCAAAGAATAGCCTAATCCATTTATAAGAGGCTGTTGAAGTGTTATTAGCGGAGGTTAATTCGTTAAGCAGAACTTTGTGTGGGCCTCATCTATAATGTGTAAGAGGGGGTTGGGAGAGGTATACAAAGAGCATAAGACCCTCGGCAAGAGCGCTGGCTCTCGGAGAAAAGAGGGGTCTGAATGGGAGTATTAGGGGCACTAATGTGTTTTCCCATTTCATTACTATTTTGATTAGCACGACTCTGTCCCATTCTTGTCTCTGGTTCTGACGTCTCCTTTTCAGATGGGATGATCCCCTAACAAACACCTCGACCAGGTAAGCTAGCTTTGGTCCAAACAAAATCTCCACAGGGGTCAAGTTCTCCAGTCTTAGGTTTGCTAATGACACCACAACGCAGAAGAAAGACACGGCCAGAGTGCAGCCTCCGCTTCAAAGGAAGCGAGGTGAAGCGGAGCTTTCCCGGGAGAGCCAGCGGAGCCACGCCCCGCGTCCGGACGGCGACGCCTCGTCCTCGCTGAGGACATATGCAGAGAAATGCACAACAAAGCTCGTCATCTCTTTAAGCTGACAGTTGAGTTCCCTAATTCTGCTCCAAATGAGAAAAGGAGCTATTCATGATGCTTACCGCTAAGAAAGAGAGATAGAGAGAGAGCGAGAGGGAGGGGGGATAGAGAGGGAGAAGTTGAGGGCACATCCTTGACTAAATCCTCTTTTCTGGCATAATCCACCTCACACTCCGTGTAGAAAACCTGGAGTGGGTTCCATCTGATCCCATCCCACAGGTTCATTCAGCTCCAAACTCGGCAACATGATTATGTTCCTGTTGTGGCAGACCTATTCACCGCTCTGAGCCTCTCCTACACACCTGGGATTAAAAAGGGGACTTAAACAAGGCTGAATGGCTTAACCAGGTGCTGAAACAAATAATGGTTTAACATTGTAATTAAAATGACATGAATAGTGCATTGGTCCTGGTTAAAGGTCCCTCGTTTGAAAGACTTTTGGTATGCAAAAGGGAAGCGATGCTGAATGGTGCCCTTTTTTCACGGTGATCGGGGAGGATATACTACTAATGGTGAATTAGGACCATGAACTACACGGCAGTATAACGGATCTTTCCTACTAGTTTCCACACTATCAGTTTTATTATATTTGAATTTAAAGATGACCTCATTTTCTCAAAAAGACAAAATGAAACAACAACAACAACAACAACAACAACAAAGCAAAGTTCTTGCATGTCATGATTGAAAATGACTAAAGATTATTTAAATTCTTAAATCAATTCTATTTAACTGTTCATGATGTGTATTAGTAATTACCTTCAAGTAAAAGAAAATGACCAAAATTGATATAACACTGATCTAAATCCAGATTATGGCAGAAAAGCAGATCACTAATTTAATTTAACAATCAATGACGTACCAGTGCACTATTCATGCTTGTCTTTGGGTTTTACAACAGGGGTGATCTGGAACAGGCACTTGGAATTGTATCATAAGAGAAGCCACAGTCTCGGAAACAGGAACACTAAGCACACAGTGCTAAGCAGACAGCTACCCTTCTCTTCTCAGCCTTGTTTAATGAGTCGTTGGGAAAAAGTGACAGGCTGTTGTGTGGAAGTTTCCAAACAGGAGAGGAAAACTTCCTGGCGGCTCTCTGCTCGCGCTGAGTGCCCTGGGAGCCCCTGTGGAGCTGGGTCCTAATGTCTGAGGTAGCAAGAGATTGGGCAAAACCCCCCCCAAAAAACACGCTGATTGCGTGTGATTGGCAGGTCACGCGGTTACCAGAGTAACTCCATTTTAGGAAATCTAATTCGTCATCAAAATAAAGCAGAAGGAGAGAAGGCTTATTAAGAGGCAGAGATGACAGACCATCAGCAAGACGTGGATCAATACGGCTGCACTGGCAAACACTCCATAGAGATTGGAATATATTGGAATATACTACTCATGAACACATACACTTGATCTCTCTCTCTCTCTCTCTCTCTCACACACACACACACACACACACACACACAAACAGGCAAAAACACACACAGATGCACACACACACAAAGACAGACAGACAGACAGACACACACACACACAAACACACACAGATGCATGCATGCACAAAGACAGACACACACACATACACACACACACACACACACACACACACACACACACACACACACACACACACACACACACACACACACACACAAGTTTTCCTATGAATGAAATTGAGGAGATTCCTTGAGAAGATTCCTCATTCTTTGCACCTAAGAAGATCCAAGCATCTGCATCTCACAAGCAAAGCAGTGTTATTTGATTCAAATACAACGTACATCATTATATATGAGATGATGTCACTTTAGTAATCTGGTAAATAGTTTGGTCTATAAAGGGCAAAATTTGCCTGCTCTGATGAAGATGTCAGTTTGGTCTGAACATAATTCAGAGAGTATGGCTTACTGTACAGATAATAAAATAACTGTCACTGCTTTCAAGTTTCAAGGTGGTTTAAACAACAAACACACACACACACACACCAAGGCTCAGGTTACTTCTCATCTTACAAAGGTCACCCTTTGTAAAATGAGATAAAATAAAGTTATTGTTATACACCCAAATCATTTCTCCTTCTGAGGTCTCATTAACCTTTGGAAGCTATTTCCAACACATTCCTTTGAGGATGCGATTTGTGTGTTTGCTGGATCGGCAGGAGGCATGAGAAGACCTCCTCCTATGTAAGCACACAGTACTCAGAAACGTTACGGGTTAGTGACAGTTCTTGTAGTTTTGGTAATGCACGACTGTACATGGGATTCAAAATGAACCAGTGTTGCTGGGATTTCAGTGCAGTGTTCCAAAAGTATTGTGTGTGTTGGGAGGTGTTTCTCTGTGTGTGTATCAGTGTGGATTTGTGTGCACGTGTGCATGTGTGTGTGTGTGTGTGTGCGTGCATGTTTGTGTGTGTGTGTTCATATGGCTGGGTGTGTGTGTGCTTTCTGAGACATCAGCTATGCATGGCAGTACGAATCTGGACACACACACACGCGCATGTGTGTAGACATGAGCCGGGCAGACAGCGCCTCACACCATCTAAACTTCCTCCCCGTAACGGAACTGGAGAAAGGTTACAATCTGACGCTGAGACGAGATGAAGGCCCTTACCCCCAAACACGGAGCGGGAGGCGCCCTTCAGGACAGCTAAACACAACACAGAGCAGAAGGGGCCGCCCTTCAGGACGACTAAACACAACACAGAGCAGAAGGGGCCGCCCTTCAGGACGACTAAACACAACACAGAGCAGAAGGGACCGCCCTTCAGGACAGCCAAACACAACATGGATAAATAATGTGAAAAAAACCCAAAACCACACTATTCTGTGAAATAAAACTTTGCACCTAAAATATTGTAATGTCAGCATTCATTTAGTCGGGTGAAGATACAGCACAGAGATTTATTTCACAAGAGCAACAAACCTGTAATTATTTGAGTTCTGAACATGTATATTATAGCAGTGATCATATCATGTTTAGTTTTTTTTGTTTCCATCAGTAATGAGAGCGATTTGGGACAGCGGGCAACTGGGAACACTCAGGCACACAACGAGACAGAGGACAGCAGCCACCAAGCACAGCGCATCATTGATCCAGGCAGTGTGGGGTTTTGTGCACATGTCAGTTGCATGCCCTGGGCTCTCTGCGCAGAGAGCGCGCCAGACACTGCGGATGACGGCTGCCATTGTACGCTATCTCTACTTCCCTTACCATGCCCTCTGAATAGACCTCGCCAGCTGTCATGCAAAACGAACTCATTTCATTACAAATTAATTTATCTGATCCTAATGCTATCAATTTCCCCCCCCCTACACCCCCCCCCCCCAATCGTGATTATTTAACGCTCCAGGCAACAATCTATAGCTCACCAAAAACAAATAAACAGTAGGTGTTCCAGATCATTTGTGGGTGAGCTGAGATTTTTTTAATCGAAACATCATTAATATCATGAATCTTTGATGCAGAGTTTAATATAGTTAGATAAGTCCGTCCAACCATCTAAAAGGCTACACTTGATTACCTGTCATTATGTGACAAGTGGAAATTTGATTACAGAAGAAATTATATATTTAACCGCCGTGAGAGGACCCCGTTTAGATTCATCTTGCGGAAAAAATATGCAATAACATTTTGGGCTTTTAATCAAGCCTGCCAAAGGTTTGTTCCGAAATCCCTGTCAGAGAAAGACAAACCGTTATGCACCGAGTCAGGGCTTCCCGTGAAATCGTCTTTGATGATTTGATTACTTACTGCCACTGCTTTGCAGCAAGAATCTCGTTTTCTCGCATCTGCTTGGAACTTTACGGAAAGCATGACAGCTGTTTGTCAAGGTTGGGGTTCACGACGCACAGCGGTCCAATCAGGCGCTGTAATCAGCCGCCCACCCCTGTCCTCCGCCTCGCCCTTTGACCCTGCCTGATTTCCAGACCTGGCGCGTGCCAGGCTGACGGCGCGCCGCACCGCCCGTGAATGCGCACGTGCGGCAGCTTCCCCAACGTCTCACGTTAAGGGCTCTTCAGCGTCTCGGCTGCCACAAAAAGGCCGGAGTGAAGTGGCCACGATGCAAATGACGCCGTTGAAGAGGAACCTCTGGCGTATCCTCTCATGGCCTGCTATTGTCCACTGAGAGAGGGGCTGCTCAAGTGAGTCCAGATAAGCCCATGCTGGCCAAGATGCCCAAATCTCGCACCGACCTTTGGGGTCTCGTGAGACGAGTCCAAGCCCCTGAGATGGCTTTAGATTAAACAAACATGAGGGTGTAACCTTGCAGGTTTAATCTAGCGTTATGGATGAATGTCTTGTCTTTTTTTATTGTCCGCAACCTACCCGTCTTAATCTTGTCCAGATTAAAACAAGGATTGCTCCTGAATAACATAAAGATGCTAATCTCAGGTTAGCAGCTGCAGAAAATCCCATTAATTAAGTCTTGCTCAGTTTAGCAAACACATTGTTACAAAATGCAAAGCAGGCAGGTTTCTGCTCACACTGCTAACTGAGAGGACCACGGCCCTGCGCTCACAGGTCTGCGCATCTGCTAAACCGACCGAGGGAAACTGATGAGGGTTACCGTGACGTCTTTGGTTTTACTGTACTAAGTGAGAAACTTCCTCTCTCTCTCTCTCTCTCTCATCCCTCTCTCTCCTTCATCTCTCTTCCTCCCCCTCTCTCTATCCCTCTCTCCCTGAAGAAAGACTTGGACAGGAGCAAAAAGACTCGTCAGAGTGTGCCAGCTTTCTAGGATTTGACTGATTAGGTAATATTTCAGCTTGTTCTCATGTAAGCAACATTTTAAAGACTCATTTGTAGAAGGCGATCCCACCGTAATTCTCCTTACCCCATCACTCCTTTTTTCACAGAACTTTCATCTCCGACACCTCCTGTCACCATGGAAAGAGTTGCCGGTGACAACAACCTTGACAGGGGAGGCAGGCGTCAGCTTTTCCAAAGCCACTTATGGGAAGGAACGTGTTCCCAGTGGATAAGATGATGTTTAAATTGCCTGCATCTCCTGCCATAACAACCATAGAACAGAACATAGAAGTGGTACCCTTGACAGGGGTGTGCTGTCAATCAAGGAGATATGACAAAATGTGCAATCCACTAATGACCCTTGAGATATTTCCTTCCTGTTCTCATTGATGGTATCAGGGGAAGTGACAATGAGATGATTTAAAGTTGCTTGTGCCGACAAGATCAGTTCTTGTTGTACCGATGCAACCAGTCAGACTTTGTCAGCTCAGTTTAACTGAGAGAACATTTTTTCGTTTTTCATTTTTGGTCTTCCCAAAATGTGTAAAAAAGGAAATAAAAATTTAAAATAAATATGTAAATAAAATAAAAGGAAATAATGACCATGTGACCTTAAAGTTCCATTCGTGTGCAACACTTTCACGGCTTCAGAGAACCTTTTGATGTCGACTTTTGAAAAGCATTTCAGTAAATATGAAGTGAGAGATTACACCTGTCGTCTAACCTCCCTGCTCCAGTCACACATTCACCCCCAGTCCTGCTTTTTTCACATTAAGTCAAAATTACACCCTGAAGCTCATATGCAGGGAATCTGAGCCCCCTCCCTTATGGTATTCAATAGCTGCCAACAACTATCAAATTCAGATCATTTTTGGAGACTGTGAACATGAATGAACATGAATGCTAAAATCTCGAGGGATTTATAGACCAGTGAGCCTTAATAACTGAACAATAATCAGATTAGTAGATAATCTTCACTGTATTCTTGTGAGGTGCATATGATGTTTTAGGAATATTACGTGAAGAAGCAGATTGCTGACATGGATACTTGGAGTAAGAACTGTTGGGCTCTCAGGAAGGGAAGTGCTTTGTTAATAAATACACGCTGACCCCTTTATTTCCTGTGATTTGTGATTCGTCGGTTTAAGGAGAGGTGTCGCCCCGTCGTGGATGACGCTTGTGTTGACAAAAACAGCATAGTGGACAACCATCTGTTTTAAAGGTAAACGCCTGATCAAAGGGAACAGCCAAATGCGTAAGGGCCTCTCCTCCCCAGGCCTCTCTCTCTCTCTCTCTCTGTCTCTCTCTTTGAAGGGGAGTATAAAGAATGCAGAGCAGTTACCAGGGGATACGAATGAAAAGCGTTCGGCTATGCAGCGAGGAGAGGAGCTGTAGAGGCAGGTTCTGAGAGAAATTCCTCCCGTAGCTCCGGGAGCCGAGCAAGGGGCCGCCGGAGACCTCCGGATCACGGAGGACGAGAGAGACAGAGCGATATGCCATCGGGGTGGAGGAAAGGTGAAGGGAAGGCTGAAGGAGAGGAGACCCCCTCGGAGCTTAATGAAATTTGTTTAATACAAAGGCAGAAAGCAGACAGCTAAACTCTGACGCCTCTGCGTGACCCCACAAAGCCCCCGCTGACCTGAGCGTCTCTGCTCGTTTCTGTTATGATCTCTGTCATGGTCGTTCTTCTGTGTTTACTCTTCTACATGTTAAACAAAAATAATTGATTCTTCCTTTAAGATATGGCAATCTCAACATGATGGATAAATTTAAACTACGTACTTAAATTCTCTCATATAATAAATGTGGTCTGGTATCACGTTTATGAACCACCTGGTCACTAGGACTAAAAAAGGCAGATTTTCGTCAAGTAGAACCATCATTCCCATAGCCTGCGATATCATACCATGTAAAGTAATAGTACACCTTGCAACAGAAACTCGACGAGTGTTAAGACACACCGTGAATGTCCAGGGACTTTTATTTTGCATGAAAATGACACAGCATGGCGCAGGCTTTCAGAAAGTGGTAAATGTGTAAAATTTCCCAAACCTGTGCTTGAGTACTCTGAAACGGAGCCACGGAAACGGACGACCTCCCTCCTAAAAATACCCACGCTTTGTGCCCTTCGTAGTGGGGGCGAGAGAGGAGCGAATGAGCCGAGAGGGGGGCTATTTCTCTGTCTCATTTATGTGCACCTCGAATAAACTCAGCCATTACTCAGTGCTGCAGCGAAGTCTGCAGGGGAAAGAAAAGCTTCGCGAAGAGCAGAGGGAGAGGAAGCGCCGCACCTGACAGACAACAAGCTAACAGATGCAGGAGGGGAAGTAACACCACGGGGACACGCGCGAAGCCCCACGGCTCACGGTGGACAGATCTCGGTAGATTGGCAAAACCTGCAACCATCACAGGCCTGTTAAACTGTGTAAGGAGATGAACCGAGGAAGCGCGATTGCTATACAAATCACTCGTGATTCACATTTGAGGCATGCACGCTGGGGCTGGCGAGGTTGATATTTGCTGTACCACGACTTCATGGAGCGATTGTGATATGCATCGGCGAACCCTTGACTTTGCCCAGCGATTTCTATGGTTGTTGGATCATGCGCCTGCATCAAAACACCCACATATTACGCATACGGAACGCCGTGTATTGGTCAGGGCGCCCGCAGCGGAGTTTGTTAGAGAGCTCGTTTGCGTTTCGCGGCATCGCGCGATATCTGTACTGCAAAAAGCCCACACGGCGAGAACGACACCCAAACGATATTGCGCAAGCATTCCTAATGTGCACAGTAATCTTGGCCTTCAGTCCGTTACTTCTAATGAAGGTTGATCCTCACTATTACCGGTGCATGGACCTCATATATTAGGATCTGGCCTCACCAGTTAGAGTCCATAAATCGGCTCGTGCACAAAGCCAGCGGCACACCCCTAGGGCACATAAACACCATCACGCGACCAGTGCCATCAGGCCAGGGGGAGTGAAAAATGAAGCGTGAATGGACCTCCTCCCAATGCCCCTGTTTTAATGCAACACCTGACAATGGCTTGAGCACACTTTGCCCTCTTTACTCTCTCTCTCCCTTCCAGGTCTGATGAGACGCCGCGGCCATTACTGTTTGAGCAGCGAATTTGGTGAACCATTCAAACGCGATTGCCTCATGAGAGTGTGATTGCGTGTGACGGTCTCAGCAGAGAGAGAGAGAGAGAGAGAGAGAGAGAGAGACAGAGGGAGTGAGACACAGAAAGAGAGTGAGAGAGACAGACAGAGAGAGAGAGAGAGAGAGAGAGAGAGAGAGAGACTTCTCCAGCACAACGAGGACGTCAGACGGCCGAACGGCATCTGATCAGCCCCCCCCCTTATTCCTTCTCCTGCCTCCATCATATGGAGATGAGGCAGACCGAGCCTTTCTCACACCAGGCTAATTCATGCCATGCAACCACACAGAACGGAAGACATTTCCCCTCATTAGATCAGCTGGTGTGAAAAACAAGAGTCCTGGAAATAATGGCTGAAGCAAGAAATAATTGGCGGCTTGTGACTCGCTCGTTATCGTTATGCCGCTCGTCCCATCCCTGCCGCCCTCATTAAAGCTGACAAGTCACGCAGCGATTAAAACCGGGAATGCTGCATCCGTGGTGTAAGAGTCAGGATCAGCGGCTGCTTTAACTCCCAGTGACAGGGAAAGGCTGGCCAGCGACTCCTCGTCTGGCAGTGGGAAGCTTCAGCCTCACTGAGTCCCAGCGATCCAAACTGACAGCCCTCGCCAATGGAGAAGACAGAGACTGCTAGTCCAGCAAGAGGCTAAGGGTTTGTGTGTGAGTGAGTGTGTGCAGTGGGAGTGTGTGTGTGTGTGTTTGTGTAGGGGGTATATGTGTATGAATGTGTGCATAAGGGAAGTGTGTGTGTTTGTATCTGTATGTGTGTGTGTTTGTATGTGTGTGTAGGGGAGTGTGGGTTTGTGTGTGTGTATTTAGAGGGAAGGTGTGTGTGCGCGTGTATGTGTGTTGGTGGAGTTTGGGTGTAGAGAGAGCGTGTGTGTGTGTGTGTGTGTGTGTGTGTGTGTATGTGTGTGTGTGTGTGTGTGTGCGTGCGCGTGCGTGTGTGTGTGTGTGTGTGTGTGTGCGTGTGTGTGTGTGTACACAACTTCCACTGCTGGGAGGAAAAAGCATGAACAGCAGAACAAGGAAAACATGCTTTGGCAGGCGAGGGCCCAGAACACACTGGAACAACATACCAGCAACCTTGAGTGGGAAATCGGAGTGTTTACGCCATATGCTGCTTTCTCAATCTGTTATTCAACAAATATTAATGTAGACAGTGGAAAACAAGGCAGAGGCAGCTTGGCTTCATCACAGGCATCTTTCACTGGCAGCGAGCGTAGGGGCCGGTGTAAGGGGCTTAGTTACGTGATCAGTGGCCAAGGAGGAGGGGCTCAAATTCATCAAATCTACTGACAGCAAAGCTAGTTGAGTCTTTTGATATGAATCACACACCAGCTTCCACATATCTATGTGTTTAAATATTTGTGTTTTTCTTTCTATCTCCATCTCTCTCTCTCTCTTTCTTTATACGTGTGTGTGTGTGTGTGTGTGCGTGTGCGTGTGCACAAGCATGTGCATGTACCTCCATAAGCCTGAAACAGCAATCAAAATATACGAGTGACTCAGTGACTATGTGTGTCCTCAATATGACAGACAGGGTTTTTTCTTTTTTTCCCCTTGCTGTGTGTGTTTGTTTTCGCTGAGATGATAAACTGTGAAGTTGACTCCTCTCTCCCCGTCACTCACGGTAAATCCTGATGGATCGAAATCAGCGTGACGCCCGGCCTGGCACACCGAGGAAGCAGGCTGGGCTGATGGATGACTGGGACGACACCAGTGGAGAGCAATCTCTCTGCCCATATGGGCCGGTGGCACTGGCAGGAGGAGACTGGGCGATGGCACTCCGCGCGCCAGTCGCGCCTTGGCCAGCTACCAAGACCTGTCATCGCCCTCGCCCGCTGGGCGCCCCAAACCTCCGTGCCCGGGTCCGACAGAGCAGAACCCGGCGCCATCGCCCACTAACGGGGGCCAGTGTGCAGCTCTCTAAATATATTCCAGGAATCATACCACAAAAAGGCGCACATGCTCTCTAACGCGATATGCGCACACGCTGATCCAAAACAGACACGTCTCGTTCTGCTTAATGACCGATTGGTGCACCTGAACCAGATCTTATGCGGCGAATAACGTGGAAATCTGGAGGTGACGTCGCATGAAAGCTATGAGGAAAAATCAGGGTTATTCCACCAAATACTGGTTTCTGGTCCCTTCCTCATTTAAAACATTTGTATTGTGGTGGTTAAAAATAAATATGAACTTCCTTACTTTGCATTTTGTCAGGTCTGAAAACACTGGGTCTTCTTTGCTGTTCTGACCAATTGTCATTTTCAGCAGATAAAGGCAACGACAGTATTTTTATATATCAGTATAATATGCAATTTAAAAAATAATTTTACGTAAACACATACCAATAAATAGTAAAATAGTGGGAGAGTCAAAATTACAAAATTACAGTTTCCAGAGAAACAGGACGTTTTGGACAGTGTGTGTGTGTGTGTATGTGTGTGAGTGTATCTAGATAGCAATAAAGATGAGTTGACAATAAATCATAGTTAGTTTATATATGTATATATATATATATATATATATATATATATATATATATATATATATATATATATATATATATATAAAAGAATCCTGTTTACATTAAAATGTTTACAGTTATAATGTCTCTTTAAAATACACTATTTCTCTTGCTCTGTCTCTTTTTGCATGGACAGAAAAATTTGTCTTTTTCTCTCACACCTATTACAACTGCTATAAGCTAAACGAAACTTTCACAGAAGCCTTTTAGGTGTGTATCTTCATATTCAGTTTGTTATAAACATGTAAACATGTAAGCACTAAACACCTTATTCGTGCCTCTAGAACATTTAGATACCTGGTGACTTCTAGGCCCAGAATCAATTAGAGAAAATATTACATTATTATTTTTTGCAGTCTGGTAAGATAAGCCAAATTTTCATTCCACTAGAGAAAGGAATATAGGAAACCATTACCTGAAACTAAAACTCAGGTTCCCATACCGCCACAATTTATTTCAATCAGAGCATCATTTCACATTTGCTTAGATTTACAATATTTAGCAGTAGCATAAATATCATCCAAAGAAAAAAAACAAAACAAAAAACCCCCAAAACAAAACATGAACAACATTTTCAGTTTTCATTCAATACGTAGCAAACATTTCAACAGGGAAGGCTAACCAGAATCATAATCATGCTATCTTGCTAATGTACTAGCCACATGAAAGCTGTAGATATGTGCTTCCTATCAAAAGTAGAAGTTGCCTCATTTCACTGCAACATGCAGCATTTTCTTGAACAGTGTAGTGACTATTCTCATTATGCAAACAGCACAGTTGAAAAGGCTTCTGCCATCCAACAAAATTATGGCGGAAGAGTTTACCTTATTTGCTGATACTTTTATCCAAAGTAACTTATAGTTTTGAAGGAATACAACTTGAGCAATTGAGGGTTAAGGGTCTTGCTCAAGCGCCATAGAATGGCACCCTGGAACATACAACTGTCAGATTACTAGTCAGATACCTTAACCACTGATCTGCCACTGCCATTAAAGGGACATTAGTTTAAACAAATTTTTGCCACAGTAGACTCTTCAAGCCTCTTCTTTGGACCTTGGCTTTTTGTTGTTGGTGGCGGTGGTGGAGATGATGGTTGTTTTTGCTGTTTTTTTTTTTTTTTGTTCCAGTGAACGCACACTGCTTCAGTTATATTGAGGGTGGAGCTCTGTTTTGCCCAGCCAATCAGCATTCAATTTCCTCACCGCTTCAGTTATATTGAGTGTGGAGCTCTGAACTGCCTGGCCAATCAGTGATCCATCTAGCTGTGCTAACTGTGTTTCACAGTTGAGTGTTTGAATTCATATTCATCTTTCTTTTCCACAATGTTCTTCTTGGCATCTAATTAACTAAACACACACACACACACACACACACAGACACACACACACACACACACACACATACACGCACACTAAAAACATGTTTTCTTTTCATTGAGTTGAGGTTTCTTTGCATTAATGTTTTGGTATGGTTGGTTTTTTACATGCAAAAAGTCACATTCTGCATACATAAATAGATCATAATAGTTTAGGTTGTCTAAGACATTCCCACAGTGTATATTGTATATACTTTTATCTAGATAGCAATAAAGATGAGTTAACAATAAAAAATAGTATATATATATATATATATATATATATATATATATATATATATATATATATATATATATATAAACCTTGATCAATAATTTTATGTGTATCAAAAATAAATAAATAACATTAAAAAAATTATTTTATTATATAATAATAAAATATATTATTTAAAAAACTTTAGCATGGTAGGTAATCAGATCTATGATTTGAATGTGTATGTGAATAATTTTGTACAGCTGTGTACAAATCAATGCTGATTAAGCTGGCGATGGAGCAGTGATGGATCTGGTAAGACGTGATGTAAGCGCTTTTAACGACACACATGGAATCGAAAGTCCTTGCCGTGCCATTGGACCTCTTACGTCGTGGAGAGGCACATCACACTACTCCCCCTGTCACAGCTCTTAATCATATTTCAGGCAGGGCTCAGGACCTCATTAAACTGGTGAGTTTCTCTTGGTAGACTGGGAGGCAGCTTAGTGTCAGACTCCTTGTGCTGGAGCGTGGAATACATTCTATGTGCTATAATCCCATAATTTTGAATCCATTTCAAAAGCCACTCACAAATCACCGGAGACACCCGTCAAAATGTGCAATGGTAAATGTCACTGATTCTGCCGTCAAACAGGTTTTTAGCTTTGCGATGAGAGAAGAGAGAGGAGGTTGATTTATGTAGGAACCAGGCTATGCCGGCGCATTTGCCTGGGAATTCATGTTGATAGCTGAGAGGAGCAGGGTTGCACTCAGCAACAGTAAACACGTTCAAAGTCACTATCATTTATCCAACAAGTATTAAAACACAGAGACACACACATACACACACACACACATACAGAGACAGACAGACAGACACAAACACACACGCGCACAGCCACAAACACATGCACACAAGTGCACAGATGCACCCCCCCCACACACACACACCACACACATACACACAGACACACATAGACACACATAGACACACACATGGTATTTTATACTGTATAAGCACTAATGGACTAAAGTCCAAAATGGGGGAAACAGGAGAAGATAGCAATTAAAAGAATCAAATCTGATCCCCTGACATCTGTCTCCTCATGTTAGGCCCTTTAGTAGGTCTGCCCTCGAGGGACTGTGGCGGATTAAAGGGTTACACTCCTAGCCAAATTGAGTGTTCACCCTGAAACAACTGGGCACATTCAACAGAAAACTAGTCTACCTGATACTGACAGAGAGCGGTGGTGGTTTTGGGCCAACCTGTGAGACGGAGGAACGGGTTCTCTAAGCCTTGTCTCAGGCTGGTCTCAGCTTAATCTCAGGAAGGGGCAGGGGGGGACGTCGAATCTGCTCAAAATGGAGACCTGGGCAAAGCAGGAATCGGCAGAAAGCAGAAACTCTTATGTCCAATGTTCCCATTAACCGCTGACTTAAACTGTCTTCAAAGCAACAAAGGGAATTTACATCCATTCTTACTGAACGAGTTTTGCAAGGCACTTTATCAAAAATTGTCCAATTAAAATATATCAACAGTGTTGAAACTTTTAAAGTTTGACTGGAAACCCACGAGTGGCCTTTGGGAGAAAACGCGAGGGAGCGTGTGAGCGAAACCTCCCCAGAAGAAACCCCAGAACACATTCAGGTGGAAAAAAGCTGTCTGGCGGAGTTTCTCCACAAAAGCATCGTTGTTCGCTCGCCTGCCAGGGCCGTGGGCTTTATGGAGACATCTACGACTTCAGTATGAGATGGATGGGGCAGAGATCATTTCCAGTGCTGTGTTATAAAGCAGGCACTGTGGCGCTGCCCGCTGGGTTTGGATTTGGAGGAGTCCTATCTCGGAGAGAGCTCCCCACTGTAACGGCACACCACACTGGAGTTTATACTCCCATAAACATGACTGTATCCGCACATGTGGCGTCGGCAGAGAGATAGAGGGGAGTGGAACAATTCTGAACTGGAAAACATGTCTTCTTCTTCATTACATTAATGAAATTCATTAGTAACAGTTAGCTAGCGCTAATCTGCTGAAATTGAAATATAAGGCAGGCATTACTGGCAGAATATGAGTAAAACGACTACTTCATTAGCATAACTACAACTGTGCATCATAGACGTCATTAAAATTGCTCCCAATGTTGCCATATTAGTTGTTTTATGAGGTAATTTTTATGGGCAGTAATAGAATCCTTTCTTTACCCTCCAGTGCATATTAAACTCACTTATCTTTTTGTACAAACTCGCGATAACCCTCTCCGAATGTAATGAAGGAATGTGGCTGGTTGCCCCATTTTTGGGAACGTGTCGGCTGTTGTTGTGAAAACAGGAATCTTTGCGTATGGAAGCAGAGCTAAGAATCAAACAAAAGTAGCGAGAGAAATAAACACGCATGACCAGCGTATTGCCTCAAAGAAAGTGTGGAAATTTCATTCGCAGAGCCCTACACAGAATGGTTCCGTCTTCTGCTGTCGTGGACGTCAGTTCTAGTGGGTTTTCCTTTTGGCTTAAGATGTAGAGATTGGGACTGAGGGTCATGACCTCCAAATAAATAATTAAGGGTGATCTTGAAGGCCTTCGGGCTTGTGTGAGAGGATGAAGAGTGTGGCCTCTTCACACCGAGGCAAGGAAGAGGCAAGGAGGCCGGCACGCGGGGGCTCTTTCGGAAACGCCAATAAACGAATGATTAATGCCTAAACTCGGATTACAAATATTGCGATTTTTCATGGCTGTCAGCGGAATAAGGGCATCAGCACCACTGCACTAGTTACTGGCTTTTCCATAATTGAGCCTTTAGCTTCTAGCTGTGCCTCTCAGCCTCTCATCCATCAGGCTGGGTGGGGCTCAGCCACCCTGACAGCTTCAGATGGAGAAAGAGCTTTTCAAGCATCCAGGCCAACCTTTTAAGTCATTTATCCACAACCCAAGTACTTAATTGTCTTCCCCTGTCTATTATTACTTATTTATCTACTTCTTTTTTGTGCCCCCCCGCAAACAGGGCCCCAGTATAGTTAATGCGCCTTTCACCTGAACTTATTAGACAGAGCTAAAGAGCTTTGGACGTCTTTGGTCCAGCAACTGAGTTGAGGACTTGGCGGATTTAATAGCTGTGATAAGTGCAAACATCCACTTTGCCAGGTGATGTACGGTACGACAGAGGTCAGGGATATTTTTAGACTGTGGGCTTCTCCAACGCGTGGGGTCTTTCTCCCTACCGTGGTTCTGTTGACCATCTGCACAAGGTTCTGCTGGCTCCAGTTTCACCTGGGAGAGACTGTGGAGAGAGCTCAAACATTTATTCTGCACCGTTGTTGCTGTTTACGACGAAACATCTGTCCATCGTATGTCACGATCTGTTACTGCAATAGATTGTCTGCCTGTGATGGGTAATGAAAAAAGTCTTGTAAAACATATTTGATGATTTAAAAAAACAAAACAAAACTACTTATTTAAAAAAAAAAAAGTTCTTGAAAGCTAGTAAAATTGCTGGCTATCAATAATTTATGCACAGCATAGCAAAATGACAAATTCCATTATTGGGATTAAGGATGCTAATTAATTATGGCACCTGACTGGACAGAGGCAGATGCGGCCCGGCCCATCCAGGGTGGTCACTGGCAGCCCAAATCCAGTCCAACACTGGAGCTTTTATATTAGGAACCACCATGCCCCCTGCCAGCCTCTCTGAATCACGCCATTCGTTATTGATTAATGACTGTAATTTATTACAGAGAGGAGAGCCATGCATCTAGTTAAACGTACAATTAATCAATCCCTCCATCAGATTATGAAGGGTGGGTGTGCTCCGGTAGGACATGCAGCGAGGACGGAGGTCCGGGGCGATTATACAGCTTGTGGGCCCTGCTCTTACAACGACTTAAGACTCTTTCACCGACTTAATGCTACCTGTCCCGTCTGACAAATGGTCCCCACCGAAATGGACTGTAACTGCCGTTGATGGACTGGCCGCCATATCCTGGGTCCAGCTCTCTGTCAGGGGGACTAGAATAATGCAACTCCCCTCCATGCCCTGCAATACCATTTATTAATCTCCAAAACGGAGCAGAAAAGTGCCTACAGCTCCATATGCATCATTGTTAAATCAACAATATTATATTAAGCTGGAAACGGATGTGGAGTTTCAACTTTCTCAAATCCATTCAGAGCCATTATATTCAGTGGAACCAAAGCACATGTCACGTGTTAAATCCAGCTTTAGAAAAGCCATAATTGATGATAAATGTGGAGTGGCGTGCTTCATGAGAGCCTGTTGGCATGAGTGTCATTCAGGCTGCTTCTGGAGGATACAAGCCTGCAGTGAGGAATGCTGAAAACTGAACACTAAAATTACACAATTTATACATGCATGTGGACTCAAAGTGCCATTTTTCATATCCATATTCTTATATCTGTCTTAGACCAGGGGAATGTCACATTTTCATCTTAGGGGGAAAGCAGGACAGCTAAGTATTCAAATGGCACTGAACTAAACATTTCTGCACATTTTCTACAGATGTAAAGAAACATGTAAAGAGGAAACATTCATAGCTTTCCATAATTCTTATTAATGTATATTAGTAACGGAATATAATTATTAAGTCAGAAGCATATTTCAATCTAGTTGAAAACCTACATTTTCGTTATTATTATTATTTTTAAATAAACATGTTAAATTGTTGTTACAAAAACTGCATATTACCATTTTGCATATTACCACCACCACCACCAACAACAACAACAACAACAGCAACAACAAAAAGGTCTGCCATACTGATAAGTATATTTGCATATGCATGTCTTCTATGCATATGCATGTCTTACAGGCATAGATATCCCATCTCTCCTTCAACTTCTGACTTTGATATCACTTCTCCTGGGGTGTTAATGCTGGTTAGCTAACCACTGCTTAGCTGCGTAATCTCCAGTTCCCTCACGTCCAGGCATCCTGGCATGCTTAATCCCTGCAGTGCCATAATAAAAGTCTTTGGGTCCATACAGCTGGCTGCCATCTGCTTGCTAAGACCCTCAGTCAACTTCTGGAGGGTTTCCAGTGAAGAACAGTGAAGAGGGACAGTGTTAAAAAACACATTTGGCAGTGTTTCTAGGTAACGATCTGTAAACTTAATTTCTGCACTTAAGCCAAGAGCTCGTTTGATTTTAAGAAATGTTTTGTCACTAATCCCTGGCAGATAGTAAGATAAACACAGTACAGGCACACTGCATAAATTATGGCAGTTAGCTGGTTATTACTGACCATGGAGACAGTTTGTGTGTGAGATTATGAGAGACTTAAAGGGGTTTCCAAAATAAGCATGCGGATGGCGCTGTGGAAGTGTTCAAATCAAACTTATTCTGCCTGTTTGTTTTTTTTTTTAACATCATACTAACTGTCATACTAACTGTCCTTCAGTTCAGAGCAACAGTTCCTCTCTGTTTATCAGGACAAAGCCACACTACTGAGCTCAGAAGTCTCCTTCTATCTTCCAAACCTAAACCACATGAATCTGGTTCTTTCCATTTTTGGAAAGTCGCATCATGTGTGGGAAACATCCTGTGCACCATAGATCATTTTGTTATAGCATCAGGCTTTGTAGACTTATTATTGTTTTAATAATTTCACACAAAGGTTTACTTGTGTAGCTAATAGGCTATCACCAAATGGCACCTAACTCATGCAGAAGAAGACAGGAGTAAGTCTCTATAAATGACAAAATATAATCATCCGTCTGTATGCCTGGATTTAAACCAGTGGCAGTATCCAACTCATGGCAGATAATCTTACAGTCATCTACGCTTTGACCTCTTTGCAAACTATTTGCTTTTCTTTCATGGACAGCTCACACAAGTCAAGATTCATTTCTGCATACTAAAGAGAAGTATTAGTGGCTTTTAAAAGTAGCTTTAATTTCTTTAATAAAAAACCAAAAACAACACCCCCCCATTATAGAGATTAATGTCTCCAGAATCAAGTAGAAAGCGTTCTTTGTCTAATGCTGTAATGGCTTTGTTATTCCTTGAATTTTGAAATTTCATTTTCCTTTTTTATCTGTCTTTCTTTCCTTTTCTTTTTTAAATTTATTTATTTTTATTTTTATTTTTTACATGTGAACAACCTGTTTGGCCTTTCAGGTGCCAGACTATAAGGCTGCCTACAAAGGCAGTGCGCTGAGATCGGCAAGCCCATCTCTCTGTCCAGCAGGGCCAGCGGATACCTCGTTAGCCTGGGGTCCTCAATCAAGGCTGCGGTGGAGTGCAAGTCGGCAGTGAGCCCGGTGATTACAGGGATGTGCGCGCACGGGCCAAGCAAGGGAATTGCATCCCTGCAGGTGGCCCTCTGACATTCAAGCCTGCATTTTCTGAATCAGTCTTGAGTGATTAGGGCAATGGCAGGCAAAAGGACAGATCAAACAATTATTTCCCTCTCTTCCGCCTGTTCTTTTCCTGGCCTTACGGAAGGGCCAGATCTTTTTTTTTTCTCCCCTTAGTCTCTGGCTCCAAATGATTCTTATTTTTTCAGTTTCTTGAAAGTCAAAAGAACCTTTGGTGGGTTTTAAGGTGCACATTGATTGTTTTATTGCTGCCAAATCTTTTCTTGATGTCCAAACAGTGACATTTGAGGTGAGTTTGTGCTGTCGAATCACGTTGTTGCGTTGTAAGGTCCAACGGATAAAACACAAGTGTGAATTGGGCCGTAAACGCCCATTTCTACAAATATCTAATCATTAAAAGACTCACAAAGGGCAAAGGTTAAATTTGGAGGAGAGAACATGGAATGCTATCTGGATCTAATGCTGATCTTATTCCAGTGACCACACTTTTCTGTTATATAGCAGCCAAATATTTCTGTCTCGTTGTTCTGGTTTGGTTTTCGGCTATAGATACATCAGGACCTTCAAATATCCGAATGAAGACTAGACATTAAGATGAAAATGAGATTTTGGTGACCCAGTATTTCTGCAGAGATTCCTGCACCAAACCTAATGGTGGGCTGTAGAGTTTCATGAACATGAGATACCACCGTTCAGCAGATACAATCAGCATCTGTGTCAGCACAAGAGGGCAGCATTCAAACCTGGAGCTGTGAGGGCAGCTTCTGGGCTGGTCTCCACCTGAAAGGCACCACCCTCAGGCTGGCCTCTACCTGAAACGCACCACCCCTGGGCGGGTCTCCACCTGACACAACAGCCATGACGAGAAATGCTGGTGGCCTTACTAGTCTCTGGTCCTCTCAGTGAGATGTGGAGGGACAGAGCCATCAGATCCACACTCTCTCCTAGCCTCCACACCAGGGAATAGGGAGTAGGGAGTAAGGAGTAAGGAGTAGGGAGTAGGGAGCAGGGATTAGGGAGCAGGGAGTAAGGATTAAGGATTAGGGAGTAGAGATTAGAGAGCAGGGATTAGGGAGTAGGGATTAGAGATTAGGGGGTAGGGATTAGAAAGTAGGGATTAAGGAGTAGAGATTAGGGAGACCAGAACAAAATAAATGTCAGTTTAATTACACAGTTTAACTAAATGATCAATTTGAGATCTATATTGTAATAAAATAATTGACAATATGATCAAATACAGAATACAAAAAACTTTTTATTTATTTATTTTTATTGTGTGCTTGTAAGATTGAGTGAAGCGCATAAAATAGAAAAAGAAAAAACGAAAAAAACATGGATTTCAAGGTAATTCTTTCATGGCTCCGACACACTGCTAAAGCAATAAATACCAGATAAGTTTAATGCTAGGATCCAACTCTATATGAATTTCAGCACTCCTAGGAGACACCGTCCACTTACTCTGGTGTTCATAGTTTCAGCCATGCTGCCATGCACACTGCTAACAAAGACTCACTCACTCACCAATTCACTTGCAGACGGTGAAGAAAGAATAAAGAACAAAATGATTTAAAAAGGAATTAAAATTTCTTATGCGCATTAGTGCCGTATAAGTGCATTCTCCCATTCTCTATGTCTCTGTCTCTCTCTGTTCCAGTGCACAGCCTGGAAAACGAGGGTGAGGGATTAGAGTTTTTATCCCATAATTAATATTGCAGAGGGGAGAGTGCCGGCACCTGAGGACTGACCTGAGCAGCCAGCGTCCTGCTGGGCACAGAGTGAGCGTCGCCTACCCACAAGGCAGCGCGGGCCAAGCCCCGCCGCTGCACACAATGGCCGCGCCTCTGCGTGTCTGTCCATGGTTCGTAATCTTCTCCGTACGCCTTTCTCTGCCTTTTCTTTTTTTGACATTTCACAGACACTGAAATACATCTGACTGTAAGACACCAAATGAAAGCAAACCTTTTTTTTTCCCTGCTGTCCTCGCCGCCCTTGAAACATATCCTGGGAAATTCTCGACATGTTTTTTGGCCTTTAACCCTGCTGGGTCAATTTCATTTCCCACATACTGTTAAGCAAAATAGGCAGGTCCCCCCCCCCCTCCATTCTCTCTCTCTCTCTCTCTCTCTCTCTCTCTCTCTCTCTCTCTCTCTCTCTCTCTCTCTCTCTCTCTCTCTCTCTCTCTCTTCTCCTTCTCTCTCTCTCTCTCTCCCTCTCTCTCTCTCTCTCTCTCTCCCTCTCTCTCTCTCTCTCCTTCTCTCTCTCTCTCTCTCTCTCTCTCTCCCTCTCTCCCTCTCTCTCTCCTTCTCTCCCTCTCTCTCTCTCTCTCTCCCTCTCTCTCTCCCTCTGATCTGCCTGAGACGAGGCTACCACAGTTCCATGACCACTTCACAGTGCGCTGCTTCGATGATTCTCTTGTAAGCACATTACACTCCCATTCTACGTTCATTCATCCAGTTCCTTTCCATAGTTACCCATGTTCACCATTTCAGGTTTTGGTTTTTCTTTCTGCTTTCCTTATTTTCCCCTTATCCTATTTATATTTTTAATGTGGCAAAAATAACAGCACAGCACGGAGCCGTGGAATTTCTCCAGTAACACATTTGAAGCAGCAGTATTCCGATAGATGAAATATGACTCTGTTCGTGAGGCTATTGATGAAGAAACATATGGAGGTCTGAGAGGGGAGGCCAGAGGTGTCGATTTGAAATTGCCAGCAGTGGATTTCTGGGGAATTCCCTCCCTGCTTTGAAGTCTGCACCCTACTGAGTAACCCAACTTTAACACGGCGCGATGGACAAAGCTATTTTTATGTCTCTTTAGAGAAAGATTTTCACCCATTTGCTTTCTTTATGCTTTGCATTACAAAATCCTCATTAGTTCATGCATGGTTCTGTGAAATATGCATTATCAAATCATCTAAAACTTGAATTAAAATGATAACACTACTTAAGGAAACCAAATCCAAAATATACTGTATTTGTAAAAGCTTTAGCTGTATTATGAATTCTGTAATTGTAATTATTCTTACACATACTCACAGAGTGATAATAATAATAATAATAATAATAATTATTATGATTATTATTATTATGACTATTAATATTATTATTATTAGTAGTAGTAGTGGTAGTAGTAGATGTTTTATTTAAATGAATTTTTAAGCGCATCTCTCCCAAGTTTTTCTTATGTTCCTTTTACACACACACACACACACACACACACACACACACACACACACACACACACACACACACACAACCCCTCTGATTGTGCTCACCCTAAATGTCAGCACAGTCCCACTATTGCACCTGCGCCGCTGCTGTGACACCCTTCAACACTTATCATCACAGGTAACGGTGATGTGGCCGTGGGACGCGACTGCGAGGACATGTGTAACACTGCATCTGTTGCTGTTTATTCAATCTCTTACTGTCCTGAGACACACACGCACACACACACACACACACACTTACTGTATAGTATTTTAGGGCAAAATGTGCATTTGTTGGAGAAAGACCATGAAAGTGAGTTCCCCCCCACCCCTGTGAAGTCAATGCACTGTTCACGACGTCCGTGCGGGAGAATAATGCCCTCTTTGAAGTGGGTTTACAGTATCGCACTGTGGCATCGCTAAGGCCACTGCTAAGCCCTTACAAAAATGTCCTCTGGGATTACAGGAGGCTCTGAGGACTGCACTTATAAATCGTTCGCTTTTTAAATCCCGCGACGGGGCCAACAACTCGTCTCGAAGAAACGCCCGTGAGTGAAGTTCATAAAAGATGCGACGACCATTTGCCTGTGAGCCGCTCATCCATCTCCTGCCTGGATCGCGTACAGACGCGCGCACACACTCTCACACACTCTCACACACACACACACACACACACACACACACACACACACACACACACACACACACACACACACACACACACACACACCATTAGACAGAGTGAGACAAAGAAGGGAAAAACAGAGGACATGCTCTTCAGCTGTTGTGACTTTAATTTGGGAGCTGAAGAAGCTTGATTCAGGTCTTTTTCTCTCTCTCCATCCCTCACCCCCTCTCTCTCTCCATCCCTCACCCTCTCTCTCTCTCTCTCTCTCTCTCTCTCTCTCTCTCTCTCTCTCTCTCCATCCCTCACCCCCTCTCTCTCTCCATCCCTCACCCTCTCTCTCTCTCTCTCTCTCTCTCTCTCTCCATCCCTCACCCCCTCTCTCTCTCCATCCCTCACCCTCTCTCTCTCTCTCCATCCCTCACCCTCTCTCTCTCTCTCTCTCTCTCTCCATCCCTCACCCCCTCTCTCTCTCCATCCCTCACCCTCTCTCTCTCTCTCTCTCTCTCTCTCTCTCTCTCTCCATCCCTCACCCCCTCTCTCTCTCCATCCCTCACCCTCTCCCTCTCTCTCTCTCCATCCCTCACCCTCTCTCTCTCTCTCTCTCTCTCTCTCCATCCCTCACCCTCTCTCTCCCTCTCTCTCTCTCCATCCCTCACCCTTTCTCTCTCTCTCTCCATCCCTCACCCTCTCTCTCTCTCTCTCTCTCTCTCTCTCCCTCCCTCTCTCTCTCTCCATCCCTCACCCTCTCTCTCTCTCTCTCCATCCCTTACCCTCTCTCTCTCCCTCTCTCTCTCCATCCCTCACCCTCTCTCTCTCCATCCCTCACCCCCCCTCTCTCTCTCTCTCCATCCCTCACCCTCTCCCTCTCTCTCTCTCCATCCCTCACCCCCTCTCTCTCTCTCCATCCCTCACCCTCTCTCTCTCTCTCTCCATCCCTCACCCTCTCTCCCTCTCTCTCTCCATCCCTCACCCTCTCTCCCTCTCTCTCTCCATCCCTCACCCTCTCTCTCTCTCTCTCCATCCCTCACCCCCCCTCTCTCTCTCTCCATCCCTCACCCTCTCTCTCTCTCTCTCTCTCTCTCTCTCCATCCCTCACCCCCTCTCTCTCTCCATCCCTCACCCTCTCCCTCTCTCTCTCTCCATCCCTCACCCTCTCTCTCTCTCTCTCTCTATCCCTCACCCTCTCTCTCTCTCTCTCTCCATCCCTCACCCTCTCTCTCTCCCTCTCTCTCTCTCCATCCCTCACCCTTTCTCTCTCTCTCTCCATCCCTCACCCTCTCTCTCTCTCTCTCTCTCTCTCTCTCTCCCTCTCTCTCTCCATCCCTCACCCTCTCTCTCTCTCTCCATCCCTTACCCTCTCTCTCTCCCTCTCTCTCTCCATCCCTCACCCTCTCTCTCTCTCTCTCACCCCCTTCTCCCTCTCTCTCTCCATCCCTCACCCTCTCTCTCTCCATCCCTCACCCCCCCCTCTCTCTCTCTCTCTCCATCCCTCACCCTCTCCCTCTCTCTCTCTCCATCCCTCACCCCCCTCTCTCTCTCTCTCTCTCTCCATCCCTCACCCTCTCTCTCTCTCTCCATCCCTCACCCTCTCTCCCTCTCTCTCTCCATCCCTCACCCTCTCTCCCTCTCTCTCTCCATCCCTCACCCTCTCTCTCTCTCTCCATCCCTCACCCCCCCTCTCTCTCTCTCCATCCCTCACCCCCTCCCTCTCTCTCTCTCTCTCTCTCTCTCCATCCCTCACCCTCTCCCTCTCTCTCTCCATCCCTCACCCCCTCCCTCTCTCTCTCTCCATCCCTCACCCTCTCCCTCTCTCTCTCTCCATCCCTCACCCCCTCTCTCTCTCTCTCTCTCTCTCTTGCTCTCTCTCCTAGAGGGCACTGATCAATCATGCCGAGTCTCTCTAACTGTTTGCGCTGAGGCCTGCATCTGTCAGTGCACCCCCGCTCCGTCATGTCCGAGTGAAAATCACTTTCAATTAAGTGTTGCGAAACAGATTCAGTTTAAACCAACTGGCTTAGTGGAGTCTTTAATGCGACTCCCAGTCCCTTCAGGAGTGTGTGAGGGTTGTTACTGGGCCACGGCCACGTCAGCAGGGGCAGAGAACATTTCGTCATCCACAGAGTTGTGCGAGTAAGAAGAGATGACAGTGACCACGAGATTGTTATGGGACATCGTTGCTATTTGATTCCAGCTACATGTTTCCTACCACTGTTTTAGGATGAAATATAAAAAGCATTCACTCAGGGTATATTATGAACACTTAAGGCCTTCAGTTAGCCTCTGATCTGAGTAGCTATCGAAACACTTCTCTCCATCTTCGAGCCCAACTTTATCTTTTTTTCCCAAGCCTGAGACTTTCCTTAAGCCAACGTTATCCCTGACTCTGATCTTTCTTTGTCTTATTTAATGTTGTCTACTCCTGTGTAATTGTGTCTTTTCACAGTTTTTCTGATGCTCCGTGTACTCTCTGTCCATAATTGTAAACGTCACCGGGTTCTTGAACAGGGCAATATGAATTCATTGTATTAATATTATTATTTTTTTTATTATATAGAGTTGATTAATTCCTTTGCTTTATACTGCAGGTATAGTTAGGAATCACCAGACTATTAAACATTTTCTTTTTCACCGTTATTAAAAAAAAAAAAAAAAGCAGTGTTAATTGTTTTACTGTTTTCATGCTGAGTAGAGCTAGATCTGTCAAATATTTAGACTAGCCTGCTCATCTGACTTGGGTTAATAGTTCCAGTACAACTTTCTGACCAGTCCTGGTGCCTGTGAGACCTGCGAGACCTACGAGAACATCAGACACAGACAAAGATCAGACAAACACTATCAACATAGAAGAAAAATCAGCACTGGGCTGTCACATCAAAGGTGGCTTCCACACACTGTTAAGTGTAAATGAAGCTGGTTGTATGAGGTCTCTGAGGGTCATGTGGGTTTGCTGTCGGGGCCTGCCTCACCTTGAACCTCAGCGTTTACAACAGGGCAAGCCACTCGACTGCCAAGATTACTCTAATCGCATTTTCATCTACAGTATTTGAAATCATTTCTAAATATATTTACAGATTCTGATTTAAAATTTGAAATATGCAACAGTGTAATCATATGCAAAGCAAAGTTTTAATATATAAATCATATTGAGCATAATATTTAAAACAGATGGATAGTGCTGGGAGGTGGCTAGGCTGGGGTGCAGCCCAGGACGAAGGTAAGCATTCTCTGTGTGAGTGTGAGTGTGAGTGAGTGTGTGTGTGTGTGTGTGTGTGTGTGTGTGTGTGTGAGTGTGAGTGTGTGTGTGTGTGTATGTGAGTGTGTGTGTGTGTGTGTTCATATATAAAGCTGTAATATAAGGTCTATTTTTTTCTATTTTACATGGCTGTTGAATCATAATAATAATAATAATAATAATAATAATAATAATAATAAAGGTACAATCAGGTTCAATCTAAACCTAAACCAAAACTTACCCTTAACCCTTAATCCTAACACTGACCTTAACTCCAACCCTAACCCTAAACTAAAACCCTAACCCTAACTCTAACCTTAAACTAAAACCCTAACCCTGAACTTAACTCCAACCCTAACCCTAAACTAAAACTCTAACACTAACACTAACTCCAACCCTAACCCTAAACTAAAACTCTAACACTGACCTTAACTCCAACCCTAACCCTAAACTAAAACTCTAACACTAACACTAACTCCAACCCTAACCCTAAACTAAAACTCTAACACTGACCTTAACTCCAACCCTAACCCTAAACTGAAACTCTAACACTGACCTTAACTCCAACCCTAACCCTAAACTAAAACTCTAACACTGACCTTAGCTCCAACCCTAACCCTAAACTAAAACTCTAACACTGACCTTAACTCCAACCCTAACCCTAAACTAAAACTCTAACACTAACACTAACTCCAACCCTAACCCTAAACTAAAACTCTAACACTAACACTAACCTTAACCCTAACCCCAACCCCAACACTAACACTAACGCTAACCCTAACCCTAATACAAACCCTAACACTAACACTATACCTAACCCTAACACTATCTCTAACCCTAACACAAACCCTAACCCTAACACTAACACTAACACCTAATGTACTAGCGCATTGATTTCTTCCATAGAGACAATAAAACACAATTACAATTTTCGATATTTTACATACGTTCTATAAACGTTTCCTTCTGGCAGGTGCACATTTAAGAAATCCTATTCTCGTCTCTTTTCTAAGGCACGGCTATAAACAAAAATGTAAACATGGCTGTCTATAATAAAAACACATTCCCTGAAGCTCACATCTGCACACATCCAACACTCCATCTACCCCTCCTCCAACCTTCTCTCATCCAGCCCCCCCCAATCAAAAACCCCTCCTTCACGCTCTCCGGCTACACCTCCTGGGTGCGTTCCTTGTCCGGATCAGTTCTCGCTCGCTTCTCCTTAATCCCTGGATGCTGTATGCCAGATGGCGTTTACTACACCGTTTATCTGCTAAGCAGACACAATTATCCAGTCCAGCCCGGAGCACTGCTGTGGCTCAGCTCGGCCCGTGCCCCTCCTCACGGCTGAGTCCGGGGCCGCGGAGGTGAGCCTGTCTTCTCCGGGGCCCTTTATTCTGTCAGCCGCACCTCCTCGAAGTCGCTTTGCGTTCAGGCTACGCCGGCCTGATCCACCGCAGCGAGGACGCAACGCCACGATGCCGTGCTGTTACTTTTCTTTCTGTTTCTCTCCAAAATGTGTTTTGTTTGACGTTTTTTTCAGTCTGGGTCTGCTTTTGGACAGAAGATTGTGTCTTTTGCTTCTAGATTAGACCCACGCTTTTTATTTTTATTTTGTGATATATATATATATTATTATTTTTTTTTTTTTCTGTGACTGCAGAAGTCAAAGCTGTGCTGAAGGATGTGGCTGGCCAATGTGCAGATTCCAAAAGAGTTCAGATGCGAAGGTTCACACTCTTAACCTGAGCTCACATTAACCTGCACCTTACAGCTGCAGGCGATATCTCAAGAGGGAGAGCGAGAGAGTGAGAACGAGCATGTGTGTGTGTGTGTGTGTGTGTGTGTGTGTGTGTGTGTGTGTGTGTGTGTGTGCAGGTAAGCAGAGCCCTGAGAGAAGGTGTTATCAGTTTACACTCTCACCCTTTTCGTAGGCAACTAATTAAGCTGGTTTCCCTAGAAACAATGTTGGCATTGAGTGGTTACATTAGCACAGCCCTTAGACTGCATTGACTCCAGCTTCATCTTAATGCTAATGAACATATGAATATTAATATAGTCAGTGCATCGGTGGTGTAGGAGAGAGAAAATCCTTATATTGATTAGGCTCTGATGAGTGCAGGCATGTCACTCGAAGTGTCCAAAAAAATAAAAAATTAGCAATGATTGCATTTCATGCCAGTTTGACAAAACGAGTGTGCAGAGCTGCACCTGTCATGAGCTCATTCGCTCAGGTGAAAACCTTTACGGCGCTGTCCGATGTTAACGTTTAGACTTCAGTCCTGACGAGTCGAGAGACAGAGTTCCCGCTTCACGCATGAGAGGGGCAGACACGCAGGGACGTCACGGGAGACTGTGGTGGACCTGCCCCTACGGCTACCCGTCATGGACCCGTGTTACTGTGGCAAACGTAGGATGTAGCTAACACACTGCAGCTTTAGCAAGCTCTGTCACATATGCCAGTCCTGCTCACATCATTGTGTCTTTACATCTGGGGCATAACCACTGTGCTAATACTATTTGGATGGTGCCACTTTGAGTCTTGGATTCAAATTTAAGATGAAATTGAGGAATAAAGTATGCATTTTCTGTGTTATCTGATGGATAAAGGGCATTTTTCTGTTTGTGCACCAGCAGGAGATGGCCGGATCGTCTCCCTAAGCAGGATGCGGTCACCTCCGGGCCAGCAGGTCGACAGTAGCGCAGTCCACTCGAACCGCATCGGAGCTCCAGGCCTGTAAGCTCAGTCACAGATGCCCTGTGTGTCTTCAATGCCTCCCTGACATAGTGCAACTCACCTTTTGTCTGTTTCAATCTCCTCTCAAGGGTCTTTGTTCCCTTCTTTGGCGAGGAGGAGAAACATTGTACCAGCGTGTGTTTCTTTCTGACACTTTTGCTTTTTTGACCGTTTTCTCTATTCAGCACTTCTTTCTCCCAGAGCACTTTATGAAAGAAACAACAGTGACTAGAATACGAAAGGGCTCTCAAAGCACAGGCCTGACAGGATGGGGGCTCAGTGGAAATGAAGCGGCTCTCCTTCCTCACCGCCGCCGTTACGCTGGCGTCACCGGACCCCTGCAGCTCCGGCCCACCGCGTTTGTCATCTCATCGAATGCAAACTTCTAAGTATTTTGCTCACATATACCGCACGGAGCAGGACGGCCTGAGAATGAGACGGCCTGGACGCCAGCCAATTCTCCACTGAATAAACGGAGGGAACCTTTTGCTCGGCTAGGTTGGCACACATCGCCATGTTTGTCTGTCCTCTTTTCTCTTCTGTACCTCATCCTGTATTTCACAGGCTACAGCCAACCACCGCGTGTGTGGTGGCAGGGAACATGCAAACCACAAAGGACGGGGGGGAGGAGTGGATGGGGTCAACAGAGTCTTTGAAGTGTCATCACAGTATTTATTGACTAAGCAGAGAGAAAAAGGGGAAGGAAAAAAGCTGTGGAGAAGGAAGAGTCACTTAACAGGCGTGAAGAACAGCCAATTAAGTGGAGAAGTTTAACTGTCTGTTTCTGTCATTCACGTAGTGTAATGTAAATAAATGCTAATCAATACCCCGACTCACCCAGACTCACAATGAACGCAATCGTGCCGACACTGTAAAGGCCTTCTCAAAGGCTCTTAGTCTGGCACTTGCCTTAAACTTTGCCTGAAAAGTCACTTTAAAACACTTCCTGCAATTCAAATCAGTTAGTGAAATTAGAAAAGGGAAAAAAATTAAACAAAACAAAGAAATTATAATGTGCAAATTTAACTACAGTAAAATATACAGACTTCAGCAGACTGCCCAATATAATTATTAGTGTCTCTCTTTTTTTTTTTTTTTGAACCATTGTAATTTTGTTTCCCACATTAGTAATATATTTAAATTTACATTTGTGGCATTAAGTAGATGCTCTTATCTAGAGTGATACACAAACACACCTAAAGTATCCGTAGCCATCACAAACAGGTTCAAGTCCAGAAATGCCCATAAACTGAGACACAGCCAGAGTCAAGTGTCAGAAACCAAGAAGGACATCGAGAGATCAACACTACACTGTGGACTCCAACACCATTGGAGAGCAGTTAATAAACAGGATAGGTCAAGTGCAAATATACGACCTTACAAGATTACAAATCATTGCTAATGTTTATAATCAATATTAAACAAGACATCGATTCACGTTTGCCTGAACGAATCAGAGCGCTCCTTATTAGGATGAGTTGTCACAACCCACAGCGGCTAAAGCAAACTGAGCGGAGATGGATGTTAAGTCATGTAAACGCCCGAGGGCAGCGGAGACGCTTCTCTTTCTTCCTCGGAGATTCCCTTTCGGAGCTCCACAATGGCGCGCCTCCTCTGTCAGTTTAAACAAACAGGGATGATACAAAAGGGTCACTTCCAAAAAACCCAAACCCACAGAGTGTGGAGGTCTGTGTGCAGCTGACAGCGACTCCTCCCGCATCACAACGGCCTCCGCGGAGCAGGACGGGTTCCGTGTTTCTGTTTCCTTTTCGAAATCCTGGTGAAAGGTTTTCTTTAACCCACAGAGGTCCGAATGAGAATGGCTGAATAACGAGAGATTAAAAGGTAAAGGGGACATGGTGGAGGGTAATGTGAGAACAAGGCAAATCTGGGCTGGGGCCACAATCAAAACACAATGTGCGCTAGGGCAGTAAAGCAGTCAGCCTTTCTCATTTACCCCCCCCAAGAGCCACCTGCATTATAATTAACCTCACGGCAACCTTGAGCTCTCTGATTAGTGCTGGTCTATTGTCTTGCCCCCATTAGAGCATGGCCTTAACCCTGCCCACGACCGGCAGCACATTCCCCCCCAACCCCAAATCGACCAATCAAATCACAGCTGTTGGCAGGTCACCCTGGCTTAGCAGGGCCACAGAGCGAACGGGTGCACGTGCTTCTGGTCAGCACGTGCCCTCGCCGGATTGATCTTGCGATATCTGAGCGCTCTCGACAGCAGCACTGAAGATCCAGCGAGCTCAGAATATCACTAAGAATGCAGAAGAGGAAATTTCACTTTGCAGTTTAGTGATGCAGTGTTACATGATACTTTTAGAGGTTTTTTTTTACATTTGCATCCCCACATAAACAACAGAGAATTATACACATATAGAGCTGGAACTGGATGATTGTATACTGTAGGTGGCAGTATTGCATGAAATGGTGCCTAATCTGCAATAAAACCCAAAGAAGACACTTGGAACCTGTTAACATATGATAGAAATAATAATGTTGTTTTCTTTAAGAGTTTGAAAACAAGCTGACTGCAGCTGTGTGTCCAGTTGATCTTGAAAGCCACACGTAGTTACATCACTACACATTTACATCAAGACGGAGGGCTTCAATGTAACCCTAACCCTAACTTTAACCTAAACGCTTAATCCTAACCCTAACCTTAACTCCAACCCTACCCCTAACCTTAACCTAAACGCTTAATCCTAACCCTAACCTTAACTCCAACCCTACCCCTAACCTTAACCTAAACGCTTAATCCTAACCCTAACCTTAACTCCAACCCTAACCCTAACCTTAACCTAAACGCTTAATCCTAACCCTAACCTTAACTCCAACCCTAACCCTAACCTTAACCTAAACGCTTAATCCTAACCCTAACCTTAACTCCAACCCTAACCCTAACCTTAACCTAAACGCTTAATCCTAACCCTAACCTTAACTCCAACCCTAACCCTAACTTGATCACCAACACTAACCCTAACCCTAACCTTAACCTTAATCCTAACTGTAACTTTAATCCTAACCCTAACCCTAACCCTTAATCCTAATCCTAACCCTAACCTTAACTTTAATACTAGCCCTAAAGATAACCTTAAACTTAGTCCTAACCCTAACCTTAATCCTAACCCTAGCCCTAATCCCAACCCTAACTCTAACCTTAATCCTAACACTAACCCTAACCTTAATCCTAATCCTAACCCTAACCCTAACCCTAGAAGGCAGGCAAGCACAGAAAAAGGCAGGAGGTAGATGGGTTCAGTTGTTTACATGCTGTATAATTTTTCCTTTGACTGGAAAACTCTACAACCAATTAAAATTTCAATTGGTCTGGGCCTTTTATTCTGAATGAGGTGTTTATTTGGAGCATTTTATTTGGTACTGAGCTTTTAAAATGATTATAAACAGATTATTAGGCTCCATGTAAACCCAGCTACATAAACCCAAGCAATTGCTCATTTAATGTGCTAACATGTGCAGGTGTGCTTGTCTATGTTTTAATTGCTATTATTTGTTATTTCTTTGTTAGATTGTCTACCCCTTTTTGCATCTCCATCTTCATATAAAGAAATAGCCTCTTAATTATTGAACAGTTACCTGTAATGTTATTCAGCGCCCCAAGGACTGTCTTATTAGCGTTGTTTGGATTAAGCAGTGTTGAATAAACTTCATGAATATTTTGCCTAATACTGCTGCGATCTGTTTCTGACTGGCAGACAACACATCACCTAACAAAGAGTAGTGAATCTCAACTAAGTGTAGGAATCCAGAAACCCTGGACCAGCTTACAGAAGACTCTTCATACCACCAAAAAGAGAGAGAGAGAGAGATGCCAGTGAGAGAGACAGACGTTGAAGAGAACAACAGCAGATGGAGAAGATCCTCCATGGGGAAAGACCAAGTAAAACCTCTCATCGGCTCCAGTGTTGACAGGCAGCAAGCCCGGGTCAAGTGAACACTGTGAAAGTCGTGTCAGTGTGAACGCAACTAACAAGCACACGGACACCTCAGGAACCTCCGACGGCCGGAGGCAGCCGAAGACGAGACCCGAGTGCTACACACAGGCCATGCCTGTACTTGTCTGGAAACTGGTCAGCTTGTGGTCAAGAGATTTCAAGTGGTGTACGCAGTTATGCAGCACCGTGACGATGCAGAAGACACACAAGGTCTGGCTGGGTTAAGGGTGCTCCCAGGAACACCTGCTGGCTGTTTGGCCGATGTCATGGAGTCAGCCAATGAGAGAGCAACAATCTATCTGAGTCCCACCTGCCCCAGGGACCTGACTGTCTCATCCCCAGCAGTTCGCAGGTGTGCTGGTACTGAAAATAACTACCTGGTATTATCAATTGATATGAAAAAACCATTCATTTTTAAAAGTCACACTTAACTAAGGTTAAAGAGAGGGTTGAATTCTGAGAGTAACCCTAAAGATTTCTGTTGATCATCCATTCATCTGAGAAAAAGAAGTGTGTGTGTGGGGGGGGGGAATTGCACCTGGGACTATTGCGCACATTTATAACATTTGGTTCTTTAAAATATGAAGTGAGCCTAGCTCGACTCAATTATGCAAATCACAGGTGAGTGACGGTTAATGGGACAAGTGTGTGAAGCAACGGAGTAAAAGGAAGGCGGGCTGGAATCAGCAGTCCCAGGAGTGCCCCTCCCCCCTGATGAGGGGGTGGAGGAGGCGGAGCCATCTTGCCATGCACTGAGGAGCATGTGCAGGGCTAATCCAGCCCCCCGCTGTGTGCCTTCCCCAGAGGTCTGAAACTCTGCACTCAGCGAGACAAAGCCTTACTGCCAGCAGCCTGTGCCAAGTCTGCCATAGCCCTCGGTTGCTAGCGCTGGTGGCACACACACACACACACACACACACACATACACACACACACACACAGACACACAAACTAACATAAATGTGCACACATGCACACACACACACACACACACACGCAAGCACACATGCACGCACACGCACTAACACACACACAAGCTAACATAAAAGTGCACACACACACACACACACACACAGAAACTAACATACAAGTGCACACACACACACACACATATGCACACACACATGCACTAACACACATGCATACGTACACGCAAGCACACACCCATATACACAAGCGTGCACTAACATATACACACACACACAAGCACACACACACACAAACACATGCACACAAAAACACACATACACACCTGCACACACACATGCTCACATGCACACACACAGACACACACTGTGAAACTGCAAACCTTACACACCTTATCATGCCAGGAGCCAGGAGACCATTCTACTTGTGCCCCATCTATAGTCCCTAATTTCATCAAAGTGTAATGATTAAAAAGTGTGTCAACACATAGCAAATTGTGTATCAGTTTGGTCACATGACTTATAAACCCATATAACCAGAAAGTGGAGTGATAAAGCATTATTATATACATATGGGGACAAAATGCAAAAACTCAACATGAAAATTCACTTTATTGAATTCAGGCCCATTGTGTAATTCTGCATGATATTCATCTGTGTTGGTACATGTTCCCGAGACCCCCGAGGCTCTTATTGCTTTTCTTTGTCATCTCGGTAAACTGTGTTATTTAGTTAAGAAGCTGTGAGTCTGTTTCCTGCACATGAGCGGTTCCTCAGACAGCCACGCGTGCAGAAACAAAACATGTCCTCTGTCACAGTAATTCAGTGCCTGCCTCAGCTTAGCCTGTTTAGGTTACAGATTAATAAACGCAGCTGAGACGCACCGCTTGATCTGAGACGTGGAAAAATCCCAGCCAGGCTTTTCCAGTGTACTACCAGCCTGTTGTGGCATGTAACGTGTGTTGTGTGGTTTTGTTTGGTCATGAGCAACTTAACATCCAAGCAGCAAGCATTTGAACTCTTGAGAGCATCAGTCGATTTGCATTGGAGTTCATTTTTCTCTGACAGTGATGTCTTCATTAAAGAAGAAATGTAAAATCTAAAAAATTTATTTTCTTATTGTTACTTTTCGTGGTGTGTTCCTCTTGGCCCGATGAACAATAGGTCATCAGCGTTGCTTGTTTAGCCATTAAACCTCAACTTCAGGTACATCACAGATTGATTAAATGTTTTCCCTACTAGACTCATTCAAAACATACAGAAGTTTCACAATGTGCTCCAATAATTCTGCGCACTTTATTAAATGTCCAAAAGTTGTTGCCATACCCTCAGAAAGAGAACATTAATTCCTTCAACTGCACAAACATCTGCGTTGCCAAAATATCTTTTTTCTCCGTCCTTCTTTTCGGAGTGAGCGCCAGGTGAGGTTGTGTTTCACTGTTGGAGGACATGGTTCTGTTGCACTAATTCGCTCCTCTTGTAAGCACATAACTGCACAAAGTCCCTTCACAGCAGCACAACAATTATATCCAGGTGCAAGAATTTGATTCAACAAATACAGGTGGATCTTTCCAGGTTTTTCTTCAACTCTTCCAGCCGCCCTCCCGACTCCCCCTTCCCCTTGGAACAGTCTGAACCAGATGCCCTTGGAAGGAAACACACTTACACACACACTTACACACACACACACACACATACACACACACACACACACACACACACACACACACACACACACCACCAGCCCACATATGACTGAGGACCTTGACTAAAAACCTGAAGCTCTTCCAGCAACTTGAAAGTCATAAACCACGTTGTCTATTACAATAATTGGAATGGCAGGAACCAGAGAGAGTCCCCTGAATATTCTGGAAAGATAATGGGAGATGCTAATGAGGGTGGAAATAAGCCAATCAAAGGATGTTTAAGACGCAGGGGGGTGGAGGTTCATTGAGGGAAGGTATTTCAATGCACACAGCCTGAAAGACAGCAGCAGGCCTAACTGTAGTCAGTTCCTCAGCCAGTCTGTCGTTCAGACTGAAGAGGGCATGATTTGAAGCTTGGCAGACACAGTGGTGAGGGAGTTTAAGTAGAACCGCAGTGCCAAACAACTCCAGGTATGCCCTTCTGAATTCAGAGCCTGTGGCCTTGGTGGGCCTTCTGATATATGACATGGGGGGGGCATAAATAACCACCTCTTCGCTGATTCATTAAAACGGCTATGGGAGAGCTTGTAAATCTGGAGGAAGTGAGAGGGCAGTAGGGAGAGGTAGTGGTGGGTGGTTATGGATGGATACAGGGGGGTCCTGGGAAAGTCAGGTGACTAACGGAGAAGAACTACCACCTCACTGTTTCACAGACTTGTGCCACACACAATCATTTCTCTCTGTCTTTCTGCGTGTGTGTGTGTGTGCATGTGCATGCACATGCATGCATGTGTGTGTGTATGTGAGTGTGTGTGTGTGTGTGTGTGTGTGAGTATGCGCTTGTGTGTGTGTGTGTGTGTGTGTGTGTGTGAGTGTGTGTGTGTGTGTGTGTGTGTGTGTGTGTGTGTGTGTGTGTGTGTGTGTGTGTGCGTCAAGGGTGAGGGGTTTGTAATAGAGGGTGGGTCTGTTGATGAGCAATTGATGCAAAATCAAATGACATTAACGTGTTATGATCACTCTAAATGTTTACAGATGTTCATTAATTACTCAAGCGTAATTAGCTTTTAGAGATAAATATTACTTTGGCAAGATCTTAAAGTGTAATGTATTATCAAATATTGTAAAATAAAAAAGGAGCCGTGAGAAGCCTCATGGCGAAGACTCTGTCATCGCTGACACTTTTCCCCACTACCAGACACAGCCGATGGGATTTGCCAGAGTTTTGGGTCAGGAGTTTTGGCTCCCTGCTCCCTGTGTGTGGTGTACACAAGGAGCAGGGATTGACTTTGGCCTGCAGAATAGCAGCAGATGAACGGCAGACCTCTGTGTGACGCTGGACACCCCCCCCACACACACACACACACACACACCTCAGTGGTACTGCAGCATGTGTCAGGATTCACTTCATATGTTGTCAACCCACCAGGCAGCTGCAGAACCTGTGGAATGTGGCGTAGCACAGTAACGCTGACACAAGCCGAAGCCTCCAACAGGCCGGATGCTGAATTTCCCACTGAGCAGTACGCGTTTGTTAATTCTGACTGGTTGCAAGGGGAAAACTGTTGTCGCCAAAATTAACACATGGACCTGTTTACAACTTACATTTTAGTAAATTTTTAATCAGTCAGTGTTGAGGAATTTAGGAATTGAGCTTTTACGAAATTCAAAATCATATTTATCGTGGGTTTAAGTGCTCAGTGACATTTTTACAAACCCAGCTAACTCTCACTCCTGAAATAAACACTTAAAACATGCACAGGAGCCAAACACAACAATTTTTGTTAGTAAATAAAAACTGGACCATTTTTCTTTTCCACCAAGTCACTATAGCATGCTCATCACCGTAATTATCTGTAATACAATGTTATTTCGCTCATAAAGTACTAATAACTCATAAATGCATCATTCTACAGTTGCCACAGTCAGCTCCCGCTACGAGTGACACAGAGTGGAAGACCTGGACTTTTTGACAATGTAAATCCAATTTCATTTTGACACGGCAAGTCCAAATTGCACTTCAGCGGGCTTGTGTAATTGTATTAATGTATAAACATGCAGATTGCGCAACCTAGGGAGGCCTGTGTAATCTCATTGACCCAGCAATTGCCACAGGATTCCTGCGTGGCATCCACCACCTCGCCTTTATTTGATTAACGGGAGAGATCTTCTGCAGGGACCACTGACCCCAGCCCTGACTGACTGCACGTATAAACGCCAGGCATTTACATGTCTTTCCATGCATGACGTATATTTGGAAATCCTAAAATAATGTGAAAATATTCCATTCTTAAGAAAACACCAGTGTAATGTGAATGAACATAGAGCAAAATTCAATCTGATACTGTGTTTCCACAGAAACCAGTCAAACAGTCCCAATTACTATATATATATATATACAGTTCGTTAATGAAGCCATAATGTACACCAATTCGCAGGGTTTGAACAGTCTCATTTGCCTTCCATTCAGTCATATTGAACATGTTTGTTGTATGGCTCATAAAAAGCCACTAAATTATAAAATTTCAAACTATTTATGAATATTACTATTATGAATATTACTTCTTCTGCAGGCTGGGCCATGCGGTATCTCTGTGATGGAGCTGCTACTAATAACCAGTTCTCATAACCGCAGGTTTATCTCAATCACTCTTACTGGGCAGATCTTAAGCTGATAAATGCGCCATGCAACATACAATGTCTTTCAAAACTGTTCTGATAGCCCCATAGTCTGGTAGAACAGGGAGTCAAATTATAGTTGTGAATTACTGAGTAGCAAGTTTGAGTTTCTTTTTTTGTCCGGGCAAAGGTTTAATTAACCGGATAGTGTTGATTCTCTGTTTTGTGAGTTCTGCAAGAACATCTGGAGCTGAGCTAAGAGGGGTGAGTCTGCTATTGTGGCGATCACTACATAGGGCAAAGAAAATGCTTCTCTGACAGCACTAAACCCTGCCATGACACACCTCCGTGGTTGTTTTATTTGGGAGGAGAAAATGACGGACTCATATTAGAAGCACACTAACCTTTCCACAAAAAGGGAGAGGTGGATTCCACTTTTCTCCTAGAAAATTACCCAGGTGACACCATTGCCTGGAAGCTGAAGCTAACCGTGGTCTCATATCCCAATCACAAGAGCCAGTGCTGAACATAAACCGCCTGGCCCAGGGTTTCTATAGCTGCAGAACCCCTTGGCTTTTCTAAGCGAGTGTGATACCGCGTACCGATCATTTAAATCATTTAATTTAACTCCAGCACATTTATGCGGCCCCTTAAACCCTGTCATGTGTAGATGTCTCAAAGTTCAGATATTTGCGCATCAGCAGGGAAAGGGCAGACGCTCCCATGGTAAAGCTGTGAAAACGACAGCCTCTCTCACACGGAGGAGCAGCGACGTGATGGGGCTGGCAGCCAGATCCTCCAGCGTGAGCCTCAGACATACTGGATTAACAGACGTCACCGCACTGATTGATGAGGAGCCCGCGGGCTTCTGAAGGACATCTCTCGCCACGACACCACTGCCGCCAACACTTCCGAAGGCGGGAAAAAAATCTCATTCCGACTGAATATCTACGTAACCTGTAAGTGCCTGCTGTTAACAGCAGCACCTCTGATGCTTGTTGTGAGTGCCGTGCTCTGGGCTACGCCTGTTCCTTATCTTTCTTGTGCTTATCGTTTTCTGTTTCCGAAGCTGAGGTTTTGGGACACACAAGCATTCCCAACTTTCTTGTCTGTGTCTTCCGAGGCCTTTGGTTCCAAGCAGGATCCGTCATTACAGAGATGCAGAACAGAAGGTTCATGGGTCCAGCAAGAGTTCCACAAATCCATTTCGCCGGACAAAGCTGTGACATCGTCTTGGCTACACACTGGAGCGAGACAGTATAATGCCTGATAGTGCAACAGTTTATCATAATGTGATTCAGCACGCTTTGGTAAGGTGATGAATTTCCTGCCCAGTAAAACAGGGACCCAGCAAGAGCAAGACGTCTGGTCACGTGACCCAGATGTCCTTCAACGATTATGAAATAAACCTTGGATTTTACCACAGCCAACTGGAAATGTTCCTGGAGCAAATTCCTGGCATGCACTCATTCCATCATGACTATGTTCCCAAGTTGCAGTAAAGTAAAAAAATTCAAATAAAAATAAAAAATGTTCAAATGTACATATGGTGAATGTAGCAGGGAATCCACCAGATGACACCTCTGGACACATCTAAATTCAGAGGTGTCAGAGCCTGAACACGGCAGTAGACTCTAATCAAACAAAAGAGACTCCATTCAGCACTAGTGAAGGCCAAAGACAGATGCTGAGAGAAACACACACACACACACACACACACACACTGTGTAAAGGGAATACACGCTTAAATCCCCACAATGTCTGAATTTGTGATCTCACTGCTTTTTAACTTTTTATATCTTTTTACACTTCTTTTACAATAATGATCTTTATTAGCATGCAAAATTTCCATCATAAGCCACGTGGAACATAATTATTTAAACTTGTAAGTTACACATTAATAATGCAATGGCTGTTTGGAGGTCAGGATGGTGTGAAAATAGTGGTTAATGTTGAAAATGATTTCACGCCGTAGTGATGTACCGGTGCAAAAAGATGTCTCTTCAAGTTTATGAAATACAGCCCTCTCTGCCAGCGCAGGTGCTAAAAGCAATTAGTAATTAATTATAGCACAGAAAAGAAACATAAAAAATGGTTGCCACCTGCACGAAGCCAGTGCGCTGGGATGATAACGATCAATCATACTACAGTCTCCTACAGCCCTGTCTGCTCACCCAAACTGTGCGATCTGCATTATTGTAGTCTCCTCGTGTTTAAGAACAATCACTCCTTGTATAGGATATCATTTTCTAGTGTAGTTCAGTGGTTCAGTGTGTTTATTTTTGCTAAGGTTTGGATTGGTTCTTCATTAAGTGTAACACTATGCAGACCAGCAGTAATGACTGAAATACAAAGGTGTTTTTTTGTAATAATTAAGTGATTCTTGTAATAATCATAAGTTTCTGTATGTCATACGCCATCATGCACATGTACTGTTTTGGAACCCAGTCCGTTGTTCCAGATCTCAACTTTAATGACAAATGATGCGACCTTGTTGATGAATTGCATCGTGGATTTTGCATTTTGCTTCATCCAGATGCAGTCTTGTGCAGTTCCATGGCTATCAGTCTGGGAATCATTCCTACAGCAGCGTGTCGGACTCTTGAAGCCTGTTAAGACTATTCTCTCATATGATTACTGCTTTCTGGCAAAACAAAAGCTCTCTGTGTTTAGCAAATTATGAAATGGCTTCATATGCACTAAATTGCTTACACATGCTTTAACCATTTTACATAAATAAGTTTTGTATTTTTATTTTGTATAAAAAGTAGTCTATTGTAAAACGATCTTGGCTAACTGACAACATTTTAACATTTAACATTTTCCATGTACTGTCTCCCGCCCTCCTTTGTCTGCAGTGGCTTATGCTCACCAAATGAAAGCTAAGATGTCCACTGAGACAAAACACACACATCAGAGCATGTCAGATACCAGCCGATGCCAAACCAGGCACGGTATGCTTAGAACCTTCTAAGTACCTACATGCATTCTGAAATTTTGGATTGCAAGACCAAAGAGTCCACATGTTCCACCGTTCTCCAGCAAACAAAGTGCTGCGTCTGACGTACCTCCTTGAAAGCCCAACCTCACGCAGCACAAGCATCGCATATAAGCTCAATGTAGATGACCATGTGTCTTCTTGCCCTGTGGGTCACTGGACATTAGAATGTCTTTGCATTCCTTTGAGTCCTGCCTACTGTGACCTGAACCCTTATAAAAGGGACTTCTTTAAAGGGCTTTGAGGTCGGAGTGCAAGTTTCTAAATAGACAGTAATACATAAAGTGTTCCTTGTTACCTCCAAAATGGCCATTTAACAAACTGAGCATTTTGCTATCCACAATAAAAGCTGAGAGCTAAAGCTATAACAATACTACCAGTAGAATTAATAATTTAAGACATCTGGAAGAGCACAGGTTTGTAAGATCATCTTTCTCTACTGTGTTCTGAAGCAATAACAACAAGTCTGAAAGACAAATAACCACAGTCTTTCTACTGGACCACTAAGAATGGCAGAAATGTAAAGATTAGAATGAAAAAGGCGACGTTCTTTAAGCAATGCTTTGTGCCAGCTAGAGCCAACCTTTGCTGTTTCTCTACAGAACCTTTATGGTTTAACAGAGGGGGAAATAGACACATATTTGACATCCATCACCATGGTAAGATGCACTCTTTCAGCTCCACACTAGACTGTGTTAATAAACCAGAGCTCATGCACTGGTGTGACATGATTTGATGAGCTTAACGAAGGAGGTGTTACACAACACTATCTCAACAGAAGATATACCTCAAGCACTAAACAACTAAACACTGTTCATCAGAAGAGTGCAGTGGAAATGCCAAAGGTTTGCTTCTCACATGTCCCTACAATGTGGCGACTGAATTGTAACGCAGCAGCACCGTATCTTGAAGTAGAGTGTGTCTGGTGTTGAAATCAGCAGTTTTTGAGATGTAAACATATCTTCAGTATCTAATTACAAGGAGCCCCAACTTCTCTTCCATGGTTCAATGCACAATATTAATGAGGTCAATGATTATGTTAATTGGGCAATTTTTTACAGCACATTTTAATTAGTTCTCCGTATTCCACTCTAATCAAGAGCCGGGAAACTCTATTGGATGTCCGGAATACATATTATTCCCCCCTATAGAAAGAACGCGTATAGGAGCTGGTGCATCCTCCACTACCTGTGCCCTGAACACACCAGTCACTGGTTTCTGGGCTGATTAGAGCAATCCAGAGTTTATTTATTCATTCATTTATTTATTTGTTTTCCTTTTTTTTTTTTCATCCACTTTGTGAGAACCTGCTTCATATATTGACGGCATGGCTGGAAGAGGCGGACGCTGGTTTACAGGTCGCGTGTTATGCAGACCAGGCTGCTGTCGCCGTGGAAGGCGTCCGCACTGTACGAAGGGTCAGTCTGAAGCGCGAGCGGCGCTGGGTTCAAAACCGGACACGGTGAAGGAACTCGTTCACGTGCGAGCGCGCGTGTCGCGAGGCGATGCATTTCTGCCAGGCTCGGTCTAGTGTTAATACACAGAACCACGCAAAGATAAACAACAACAAAAAAAAACCCCGTGGTTTTATAGAGTGCATTAAGTTTATAAATTACTTCTCTAACGAATAATCTTCTGAGACACTATTTGAAGCGTCATTACGTGAGTGTTCCAACCTAGTGCTTCACCTCCCGAATTTATCATTTATTATACTGATGAGATGCAATTAAAAGAGCAGATGTCCACGAGCCGCCTTCATCTGTGACGAGTAAATAAAACACCGAGCGACGTAATGAGATTACGCACGAAACACCGCGAAAGAAAGGTTTTCTTTTGGCGCTCACTCCTGACCTGAGAGCAGGTGAACACGGTTAATGTATGCGGTAGTTTTTGCACGAGATAGCTTGGCACGAGTGATTTAAGAGTAGTGAAACCAAGTCTCATTGTGATGAAAGTAACGGCACTGGTCCCATTTACGCTTTCTATAATATATATATATATATATATATAAAACACATCACAAACACACATGCGCACATACACACACACACACACACACACACACACACACACACACACACTCAAATAGGTTAGTTTGCATATGGCATCTGGTCTCTTGCGATTCTTGATGAGATGGCTATTTTCCATCCCCTAACACAGCGGTATAGTGCGAATATCCCTGCAAGAAGTCTATACCCCTGTCGCAAACAACTAATTGGGATGACCCCATTTAGCAACACGTCAAGGGAATGCAGCAACACAGACAATGTCAGCGCCTCCACAAATCTTCCGTGGTCCGAGCGTAATAGCGTGTCATGGTGTCCACCACCGATGCTGGATGGGTCACAAATACCCTTATGAGTCATGTTAGTTGACGGTTCTTTCTTTAGCAGCGCAAAACAAAGAGCTTCATGGGGAAGGGTGAACGTGGGCAAGGCCTTTGTGAAGACACAACTTTAATTTGTGATCAACAGTGTAATCTCTCATGTGAGCTTTATTTATTTTTTTATTTGTATTGTCCATGTATTTGTTTATTTTTATTTGTTTAGTAGTGGTAGCAGTATGTTAATATTAGAAGCACTTTTTTCTTGTATTTTTCCTGGATTCTTTTATTTTCCTGGATTATTGCTGTTGGGATCCAGCATTTGTCATTTCTTTGTGCAGGATTATTAAACTAACACGGTTACTACCTCGACTACTTCCTGCGTTTGATTCAAAGGTATTTTTAACAGACCACCAGAATATTAGCACACCCAAAAAACACATCTTATAGTATTTATCCATCTGTCTAATTAGCTTTGAACTCGATGTCATGGGAACGGGCTCTGAAATATACGCCTCGTGCTACTTTACCTTTAACGCCTGCTATTAAAAAGTTGAATAATTACCAATTTAATCTTCACGCCATTCCATGCTGACTTCGAGTTAAGGTCTCTTTTATAAAGCAATGATGAATGGGCTAATTCACTTTAGTGAGTCTGAAAGATACCCCCCCCCCCCCCCCGACCCAAAACAGAACAACAGTCGCACGCCATAGACTCTCAGACGCGCGCATGTCAATTTGCTTTCCGCGTCGGACTTTGACGCTCATTTCTCCGTGGCGCGGTAGCTTCGGCAAAGCACCCTATCACCCGCACGCATTTTAAAAGCACATCCCAACAAGACAAGCACAGTGTCAGCCAAAGGTCAGAGATGTGGCGGCGGGAGGTTGGCGTGGGGGTAGGGCGGCTACCTTTACATTTCATGCCAGAAACGGCGAGAATGGGAGCAGCTATGGGCTTCTCTGGGTCACAGCTGTCTGAGACGTTCATCGAGTTTATCACTTACAGATGAGCGTATGGCAAAGCAAAGCAGAGCTAAAAAAAAAAAAAAAAAAACGGGCGACCGGCGAGTTTATATTTAGTCTTGCCGGAACGCCGGTCGCCCGATTATTATAAAGATTTTGAAACGTTCTTTAACACGAGTGATGAGTAAGCTGCTAAGCATACGTGACTTCCTCAGCGCTGAATGGTGTTGCAGAAAAGCTAATATTCTAGAAAAGTGGCCAATTTAACCTTTACACGGTACATGCAGAAGAATAAAAATCTTACAAAGTGTATAACTGTTAACGGAGTGCAATTATTAGTATTGCCTATTGTATAGGTTAAACGATATTATCTCTTTTAATTTAGATCTAAATATGCATCTAAAATGGTCATATTTATGTTTTAAAGGTATCCTATTCATAACATCAGAGGATATCAATTTCAAGATACAGGCTTTGGCTTATTAGCCAGGTTTGTGCATAACAAGTCCAATGGCGCGTTAAACCTTTCTAGCCTGCGGTCGGCACCCGGCAGTCACATTCTGAAGTCAGCACTGACTGTATCTTAACCGGGTGAACCGTGTTTACGCTGCATTTCTGGAGTTCTGCAGTTACACTTTCAGTCAGATTTCAGATAATAACTAACCCCATCCCTCACCGCGCACGTATGTAGGCACAGACGCACGGGCGCACGCAACTACACACACACGCGCGCACGCACACACACACACACACACACACCCGCACGCACGCACGCACGCATGCCCATGCAGAGAGAGTGAGGAGAGAGACAGGCGTTCTTACAGGCAGAAAAACAAGAAACAAACAATGTCTTCATCTTAAATCATGAAAATACATCCAGTTCTAGACAGGACGTCTCCTTCATGTAAACAACAATAACAACAACAACAACAACAACGACAAAAGCAGGTTCGGAGACAAGTAATTCCATATTACATATTAATTACTGAATGATGACCAAGCAGATATGCCACCTTTTTAAGAGACCGTGTCACATTACCTAGTTTGCCTGCTGAACACATGGAGGATACATATGCATATTCAATAGTTCATAGACAAGCACTTACTTTAGCGTGCTCAAGCACCAATCGGCGCCTGCGCGCTACAGCCATCTTAATTACCTCCTATTTCCCACCTTCTGTTACAACACAGACTTTAAGTTAAAGACGATAGGTAGGACTAAACAAACACGTGCTGAATACTTTTTCTGCTTCGTGTTTTAACTGTGAGACATAACGCAACGACTTCTGCGTGGGCTAAGAAAAAGCATCTGCAATGCGCTTGAGATTTATTATCCGTGCAACAGGCATATTTTAATTTGAAACAGAGAATATTTCTTTCTTTCTTTCTTTCTTTCTTTCTTTCTTTCTTTCTTTCTTTCTTTCTTTCTTTCTTTCTTTCTTTCTTTCTTTCTTTCTGCGATTCTAAAACTTACATTAAAGTATTAAAATTATAGCCACATCAGACCACCATTTATCCGTCGCGGTTAGCAAAAGCATTCGCTGGATTTCTTCAAGATATCTAGCCAGCTCACACATTAACGTTTAATACTCATTTTATGTTACTGAGTGTTTAAAGTAACTGAATAGCGCATAATTTAATTTTAGGCTACATTTTTGTTTTTTTGCAAGCCATTTCATGAAACTCTAGTTTTTTAAGGACCGAAAGTAATTCTCTGCTCACCCTGACAATGGCACCACTCAGGTACATGGGGTCGGCATTAAGAAGCAATAAAGGTCCGTCAGGTATCCTACATTAAGCATTTTAGCTACCGAAATGCTGCTCGATAATGAGTGACCAAAAAAAAACCCAAAACAAAACAAAAAACCCCTGTCATTTCTGGCGAAACCAATAATGGACTTTGGGATGCAAACAGTCGCGTCTGCGCGAAATGAAAGCATAAAATGCGCATTCCGTTGTGTAGATCAATACATAACACTTTCTATTGCTAGTCTAACGGTGCATGAACGAAAATGTAGCAGAACCTTTGAACAGATAGAGTGTTAAATAGAGTCGAACAATTCATTTTATTACCATCACTCACATATCTCAAAACCTAATAACCCATGACAAGAGAATATGAACGCACTTCGAAAAATCACCGCAGACACCCTGCACTGCATCCGTATTCGTTATTAGTATTTCAAGCGCCTACGTTGCTCGTGTTCTTTCGTTTTCCTCTTTTCTTCTTTCCTTTCCTTTTCTTTATGAGGTCTATCTCTCTTTTTTATTATTATTATTATTTGTACCACTCATACTTCCGTACTTTCGCATGCACACGCAGCAGTGCGCAGCGGGCAAGGACTTGTGCACAGCCCCAGGGTAAAAAATGTAAACATTGTGGGCTATTACATGTTCCCTAATACCCGTAGCATAAAACTGAATATTCTATAGAAAGCGGCTAACATGGTTTAGATATACGCTATAACGAAAAGTCAAATTAGCCACTTAAATAAATTCGAAAAGCGAGGAATTAGAAATATCGGGGGGGAAAAAATTGTTTCATCAGTTCCATCAGAGCCTTGAGGCACGACTTAAATTTGCACCAGCTAATGATGCCGCTGCACGTGACACACACAGAAAAGTTGATTGCTTATCTTACAAAATCGCGAGTTTATGATGTCTCACCCCCTTCAATACTACCCTGTTTTTGTATGCGTGCATTGTTGTAGCTCTTAACTACAATAAATTTCTCGCGTTTAGACCAAGTTTAATATTCAGGTAATTTTCTAACATTCGCAACTTTCAATGGCCAAACGTGGTGAACTGGTCCGTGACCGTCGCGCGCGCCGCGGTCCCGTTAACCACGCGCCTGCTCGCAGGCGTCTGCTGGTGTGATCTCTGTGTAATGGAGCGGTCAGGCAAACTGCAGTCAGGGACAAAGCCTAACACTGACACGAGAGTTTTAGCTTGAACTCCCCCACTTCGGCAAACTATTGGATCAAGGATAATTAGACATAACAATTAAGTAACGTCAACAATTTAGAATAGGCCGCGCTGATAAATAAATCCGTCACGACTTGTCGTTTTAATGCGCACATTACACGAGGGACTAGATCAAGTATGCTTACACTGGACGAAACAGGGAATTCAATTACTTAAAAATAATTTGTCGTAGTGAATTAAGTGTTGCAAAGTAAAAAGGCGACCGAGATGCGATCTAACGCAATTACTCTGCCGGTCGTGGGAAGAAGACAGAATGACTGCGTGGTGTGCTTGACTGAAATGTGTGAATGACTTCCATTGTCGTGGCGTGTAGTTCACGTTTACTTGTTAAGGGTTAAATTATTATTGCAATGTTACATTCGTATTTATGATATTATTAGCCTAAATGGGTATGTTCGGACTTCACATTCATGTGAACTGGGTTTCTAAAATTAACGTGGGCACGTCAGAAATAATCTGTTCCGTGAAGCTCGTGATGCTCTAAGTTGAAAATAGGATATTTATTTATTTTCCATTTCAGTCACGCGTTTAGACAACAGCTTGAGAAACAAAATATTGAAGGCATTTTGTTGTACGTTTAATTCTTTAATATTGTACGAAATGTAACCAAACATTATTTTGAAAACTAAATTTTACATACCCTACCAACGAATTTCTCCATAAATACCGTTTAGACCTATCTCTAACATGAGTTACCGGTCCTTTACATGCCGATAAATATGGAAAACTGGACTATATACAATTAATAATTTCCTGCAATTGGCATTGTAATAGACAGATAGTTTTATATTTGATCACTTACATAAACAAGATCGACACGGAGTTTCAGGCTTTCACTACACAATTTATCGACATGACATTAAATAACAACAACTGTGCTACTCAGACTGGACTTCAGACGAAATGCTGCACTGGATACAAAAGCACAATAATACTAATTGTCGGTTAGGTAAACGTGTAGACGGTATAATACTGAGTAATTCACATTTGGTACACATTAACTATAACATTCTTTTCAGTCAAGACTAATCATCGCAATATTCGTAAAGCCATCTCATTTTCCATATATCTAGGGACCACATTTTCACAAATTCCCTTAAACTGTATTATGACTATTTACAAAATAAAATATTACATTTTAAACTAGGTAAATCTTTATGTACAAAAACAGGGCTTTAACCTGCTGGTAGCATGCGATTGATCTCCGTGTGCAGGCTCATTAAAAAATTAAAAAAAGAATAAAAATAAAAAAGAAATTAAAAAATCAAAAACAAAGTAATAAAATATATATGTGTGTATATTGGGGGAAAGTTAAGTTGGTTGTCGGCCTTACACCACGTCCATGCAGTTCTCTCTGCTATACAACCATTTAGGCTATCAAACACGTCAGGTTCCTCGGCTTTCTCTCACTCTTTAGGTCCTTGCGAACGGGCAGACTTTTGAGTCTCTGATTTCCAAGCAGTCTTAATTTCTGCAGTCTTTTGAAAATATTTACACGTACCATTCATTAAAATTTGACGACAGGGCGCTGTGACTGCTGGCGTGATGCACTGCGGACGAGGCTGGCGATATGGAACTGCTGCTCTGGTTCTCTGTGGATGGAGAGACGATTGTAGGGGGCGTGGAAGACTCGTAACCCGAACTGGCTGCTGGGGACGGTTGGGAGCCCTGGGAGGACGACTCGTGGACCTGCGATTTAAAAGCAACAAAGGGCGTCAAGTTCCTGCTTACGGTGGGCTAAACTGTTATTCCAATAACACGCTAAAGGATTTTTTTCGATTTTATTCGATATTCATAAAACAAATGTGTTATTTAATTTAAATACGAACGAACACTTTGCTTGAAAGGCAAGGTTTTTTTTTTTGTTTGTTTGTTTTTTACAAAACAAATGCATAATAAAATCACATTTTTTAAAAGAAAAGAAATGTTGCTACGATAATTATAGAATTATTGAGCATAATTTTAATGTTACATACCTTCATGTGTTTCCGGAGGGAGCTTGGGTGTGTGTAAGATTTGTCGCACATTTTGCACAGATATGGCTTATCTGACGTGTGGACGTGCATGTGTTTCTTTCGGTCACTGCTGTTAGCAAACCGTCTGTCACAGCCTTCAAACTCACACTTAAATGGTTTTTCACCTACAGCAAAAAGCGAGGAAAAAAGGATTTTAACTAGAGAACTGGGTTGAAACATGGCCAAGTAAAGCTCGGAGATTTCACACTGCACTGTAGTCTCTATTGATAAGTACTTAAGCGTTAAAAATGTAAGTAGTCAGAACTGTAGTCAGAAGTAGAAAGAAAATAATTCTGTCATATTTCTATGACTGTTTTACAGTTCATTAAATAAAACAATACCATGCCATATTAAGACAGTGCAACCAATGTTGATAATACATGTTTTGAACTATAATTCATTAATTAACTGCAAGATAAAACAGAAAGCAATTAATTTAAAATTGTGCCTACTAAAATGTGCTAGAAAATGAATTATGGATCACCCACTAGTATTACACGAGCATTTTATGTTGTTGTTGATTGACTAGTTTGATTACCTAACCGAGTCAGAACAAAAAACGAGAAATGGATCCTATATCTTACCGGTGTGTGTTCGTTTGTGGATTTTCAGATTTTCCGATCGGGCAAATACTTTTCCACAGCCGGGGAACGGGCACGGAAACGGTTTTTCCCCGGTGTGGACTCTGATATGATTTACAAGTTTATATTTGGCTTTAAACGGTTTTCCTTCCCGGGAACACTCTTCCCAAAAGCAGATATGATTCGACTGCTCTGGTCCTCCAACGTGTTCTACGGTGAGATGGGTCACAAGCTCGTGCATGGTGCTGAAAGTTTTGTTGCATGACTTTTTCGGGTTAGTTAGTTGCTCCGGTTCAATCCACTTGCAGATGAGCTCTTGTTTGATCGGTTGTCTCATGTAACGGAAAAAGGCCCCGGCCCCGTGGTGAGCAGTCATGTTCATGTTCATGGGGCCATAGCCATGCAACTGCGTGGAGGCGTAGTGCTCCGACCTGGGGCTTGTAACATGGCCGTACTGATCGGCCCTACCGTACATGTCCCCGGAAAACCCCAAGCGCATCTGACTGTTCACCACGTTCGAGGACGCGTGCGTCGCCGCTTGCTCGTGCAGTCCCGGGAAAAGCAGGTGCCCAGCAGCGTCGGAGTGTCCGTGCGGCGCCGCGAAACTTCCAGCGGCCGAGGCGAAAAGACTGTGTTGCGCGCTGGTGGCGTCTCCGAAGCCTCGATTCCGAAAGAGAAAGTCCCGGGTTGAGTTGAAAGCTGCGGTGGAGTAGGAGCTGACATGGGTGGGGTGATGGTGGTGTCCCAAGGCTGCGGCCGCGTAGCCGGGCGCCTGCGAGGAAAACGCCGCTTGCCCGGAGCCAAGATCATGGGAACTGTGGTTGATTTTAAAAGCGCCCATACCGTCGGCGAACGGATTTATCCCCAAAGCCACTTCTCTGTCTGTAACTTCGCCTGTTGAGTGATGTCTGGAGGAGCCGAAAGTAGTCACTCCAATCGCCGGATACTGTGGTCCTGCGTCCAAGAGCATCTTCAGTCTACAGCGGAGGCGACTGAGAGAGCAAGAATCGGAAATCACACACAGACACCCTAACAACTGTCTCCGCTACGTATTTCCCTGACTTAAGTGAGCTACGCAAACTCCGGTCCCTATTTCTATTTACTTTTCAGTGGATAAGAATTTCCCCACTCCAGCTCATCCGATGCACACGCAAATCATGTGCAATATTGTCTTTTGCGGTTTATCTTCCTGTGGCGCAACTTTCACCTCCTCAGTCAGGCGGTGAACACCAGACTGATAGTCGCAATCATTCCTGCAGATAAATGAATTGAAAAGACAACACAGTCCACCCCTGATGAATGGGGAAGGAGGAGGGGGCAGCACGTGACCCCATGCCTGGACGATCATTGGAGAGGGCGCTCTCACTTACCAAATAACAGTCCGACGGTCCCCAGCGCCAGTGCTATTGGTCGGTTTACAGCATCAATCTATGGTATTGAAGCGAGGTTGCTGACTGTGATTTCAGTCTGAAATTCAGAAAACAGAGTTTAGTGAATGCATGGGCGAATAGCCTTTTGTCTGAAAGGCAGACTTTCGCGTTTGGCCTACTTTTCCGCAGGTCTAATGTGTTAGCAGTCGGCGTGCACGTTGCTAAAAACGTGTACTTCCTCAAACAAGCGCCTACAATTAGTAAACACCCTGAAATTTGTTATGAGACTTGGCGATATGATACTGTAAATGCATGAGCGAACGTCCTATACTTACAACATCCCTGAAAATCAAAATACGAACAAAACAAAAGACAAACAAAAAAGCGTACAAAAAGGCCTTAGAGGCCTAATTCTAAATTCACCCCCCCCCCCCCAAAAAGCAGATTTTAAAATAAAATTCACCTTTCCACTTATGATACTGAGTCAAGTACGTGTTGATTCGAGTGCGTGCACTACGTTAAGTAGTGTTAAAACTGGAAAATATTGTGTACAGAATATGTGTAGTGTAGTGCGAACACGAGCGCAAGCTCCTGCGGGTGCGTAGAACACTTCATGTGCTGCAATTTATACAGCTGGTCTGCGTATTTCTACGGATCCAGTTGTGTATTCTTATACACTTGGATGCTGTCTTGCTTTTTATTTCACCTGTGTCTCTGCTCTCTGTTGGAGCCGAACATTAATGCAGAAACAAAAGAACGTACGCACAGCGTACAGCCTAGATAAAAGTATAAAGTCTATCCATACTATGCTATATCAAACCCTCCACTCGTCTTTTGTCATCTTTGTTTTAAGTAGTCGTGCGCGCGCGTGTCTGTGTGTGTTGGTGTGTATCTGTCTGTTTCTGCATGTGTGTGTAAGCACGGCCGTAATGCATCTCTGTTGCGTGCACAAAAGTTGTGGGTTGTCGAAGTTATCAAGTGGGATTTGCCGCGCTCTCTGCGGGAAACTCCGGCGGCTGGAGTTCAAAGCTGCGGCCCAGACGTGCCATACGATCCATTAAAATAAAATCCGGACTGCAGGCTTCTGGTTCATACATTTTCAAATTCATTCCAGAGAGAGAGAGAAAGAGAAAGGGAGAGAGAGAGAGAGAGAGAGAGAGAGAGAGAGAGAGAGAGAGAGAGAGCGAGGAGATGTGGGCCTGTGGTCTTGAACATTTTGTCTGAAGGAACTTATCTTTATAAAAGAAATCTGGAGGAAGTTCTCAACAGGTGGAAAACGGTAAGAAAGGCACGTGTGTCAAAGTAACAGTAACCGCGAGGCGAACGACCGGGGGTCCTGGTTGCTGGGCAATAAAAAGACACAAAATAAGCGAAGGGAATTGTATGTACTTAAACAATTACTTCTAATGTTTTCAACTAAAATAATAGTACATAAAAACGAGAATACGCTCAGTTTGATACGAGAGGCGTACAAAGCGATACGCTCAAGTTGAGTTCCTGCCGGGAGCAGAGGGGTTAAACGCCATTCGACCTGACCGTTAGTCTTATCAGTAATGCTTTAATGATCAGTAATGGCTTAGGTAGACTTCTGTTCTATGTACATTTAAGGTATCTGGGGCTTTTTCACGTTTATGCATGTACTTTGTGTTCATTCGTGTATTTTTATTACTACTACAGGCCTTTAGATGATGGACTTTAAGAAAAAAAAATGGCCAGCATTTTCGCCCTCGCTTTCTAACAAAGTCCTTTCAGAAGTAGTGCCTTCTTGTTTTTTCGCTTTTTAGTCTCTTTTGATTATGTTCTAATTCATACCATGCTTTATTCGACATGGAAGGCAATAAAAATAGCTTTGACATGAATATACATTTAGCTCTGTATTCAAGCATTGCCAGGAGTGCGCAGCTGCAAGTGCATACCGCGCTTTGAGGCGCGGCCGTTCGGGTAACATCTTCACTGTCTGTCATAGTTCACACAATGTTTACTTATTTATGACATGGTTGGTCTGGCGTTGTCACCAAAGGCCCTGATAGATCAATCCACAACAGTTCTCAGGAGAATTCCAGTTACTTGCAACAGTTCTTAAAGTTTATATTAAACATTCTTAAAGTGAAATAGCGCGCACGAAACTAAATATTTGTCAAAGAATGTGATGTTTATATTGTTTTCATTTTTAAGAATAATTTTGCGTGATGTGAAGTGAACAAACAAAAGGTTTCTCACAACCACCACAGCACCCTAGATTATTTGTAAAATGTTGATATACTTACAACAAGTTTATTCCTGTTGTTTTACACTACCAAGGTGCATTAAAAATGCTGAATGTTGCTTAATCACAGTGTCTTATGTGTTTAGGTGATCCCACGCCATGGCGTTAAATTAAGTAATATTGCACTGCCTGATAAAGTGCACTAAATGCACGTCTTGACACTAAAAGTAATAGCAAGAGAACTTGTGCAACTATTCGCTATGGAGTCCATAGTTTCCGCCAGTTGACTTTTGTGCGCCGTTCGTGCAGACACGGGCGTACGTTTCGTTACCACTCACCACAAGCCTCTGTAATACTAGTGTGACATTCTGTCAAAGGACATTATGGTTTGGTGCATCAGAACATCACGCCTGCAGGGAAATGAATGAGCGAGTCCTCGAGCGATCGTTCTGGCCTTTTAAAAAATCCGTCCAGTAGTTATGGAGATTGTATGTCTGATGTTTGACACGAATCTATTGATAACCGTTTGACCCCCTTTGGGGTCAGTTCACACAACAATTCCTGTTTGTTTCTGGTTGATCTGATTAAGATACAACAACGAACCAGTGATGGTGAAGGTAAGAATATTACGTTAGACTTGGCATACACCATATTAATGTAATCGACTATTCCACGAGCAGAAATTTGACTGAGACACTGAGATCATTGCCATTCCAGGTAGACTACAGACGCTATATTTTAAATTAATGCAGGATTTTTACCACATCATATAGCATCATAAACGACATCCCCGAAACGATTCTGGACTACTTAACAGGGGTAGGTTTTTTTTGCTTATGTACTTTACCGTTTATTGTCGATAGTTTTGAAAAAAGCAAGCACGTGTTGTATTGCGACTAATCAAAAATTACACCTCAAACTGAAAATCACACTTTTCGGTTTCCACACCTAACCCCCATAGATATTTGCTTATGCAATACACAAAAGGATAACTTATTAATGGTACCTTATTAATGGAAGCGTGTGATCAAGGGTACGTATATCATATACGTCCAGGCCTACTGAAATTCCACCCAGTGCTTCCACCCCATGTATCTTTCTCGTTTACAACATTGTATGCGTCTGCATTCCATAGTTCCCGCAAGAAAGCATACGACAGACTTTATTTGCAGGCCTGCTACGACACAACTACTGTTAAAGGGTATCAGAGCTAATTACAAATAGTTTGCGGCTAATTTTATTAGTTTTATTTGTCGTTTGGATTTCCCTACACTTTTTTGATTTATTGTTTAAAAACAAATAAAAATGGGACTACTTATATTTTTTTATATCTATAACTCTATAACGGTCCATACCGTTCCACATTACTATGGACAGAGATCTACAGAGGACACCGCATGCAGTTTGCAAAATATGTTGTCCCCTGTCTTAGAGATTCGTTTCGAAATGGCTGAACACATCATATTATCACAAACTATACATATTGATAACATCCGAATGGCGTATGCAGATAGAAAGTATTTTGGGAGGCATGTATTAGTTGTATAGACAGCGATGTAATATTACACTATAATAGGTAAGGAATAACTAATAAGTAATACTTTAGACCTCTTTACTGGGTAGAGTTCAACTCTTGGGCTACTATTCTAGCAAGCCTTCCCCGCTTTGCTGACGCTGCGCACTCGAGCTTGTGTGTCTTGATTAAGCGCCTCCTTCCGTGCGTCTGATCCGCCGCCACTCGTGGACAGAGACCGACAATACGAGTGTGCAAAATTACCTTGGATCATAATAACAGGTTATGGACCCTTTCCCCCGCGGCACAACTGTTTTTTTTTTTTTTTTAAACCTTTTCAGAGACGCTGCTCCGCTGACGAAGCGGAAGAAACGCTTCGAGGAATAGAGGGGTGGGAGCCTGGCTCAAAACGTAAAATCGTTTCTTTACGCTCTCGCATGCATTTCGCATTATCATCGTAGTGTGCCGGCAGTAACGCAGAAATATCCCTCGCATTAGAAACATATTAAGCGGAATGTGTAGCATTGTTGTGCATGTCAGATGAGAGTTTGGTGCGCCATCGATTACGCTCACTCAACAGGAAAACACGAGAGGTTCTAAACATTTAACCGTCAGATGCGAGAGACGCACCTCTCGTAAAATCAGAAACCCATTGCATGGTAGATCATTACAGTAATACGACAACGATCGATTTGCTTATATATAACTCTCGCGTTGCAGTTAAAAGTACAATAATCTTTGCATATCAAAAAAAAAAAAAACTTTTTTTTTTTCTCTCTCTCTCTCTGTGAACTGCTGCCTGAGGCTCCGCGCAGGCGCACTGGTTGCTTACTGTCACTAAAACATTTTTCTTCACATTGGAAACTGTCACAAGTGACGTCAATCACCGAGCTCTGACCAATTAGAACGCAGAATGATTGTGCAGCTCCGCGGGCTGCAGCGCCTACCATGAATCTCTATTCAGTATATCAAAGCATCCTGCTGCTGCCTCTCAACCGAATGGGATTCCATGTAGGCACAGAGATAGGAACTAAACTTTAGGAAGTTTTTTTTTTTTTTCTGTATTTTTCACAGCGATTAAAATATATTTGTCATCATCATTATTATTTTGCCTGCTGTCAAGTTATTCTAAAATTAGGAGTAATGAGCGTGGATGCGTTGGGAAGCCCCGTGATGGACCCTACGTTTTCCAAACGGAACACGGCGCTGAGATTAGTTGACTTGGCAGGGGCGCACCAGCCACACCATCATCGCCACCATACCCCTCAGAGCGTGACAGGCTTCCCGGGGTTCAGCAGCCATCCACACTCAATGGCTCACGCGCACCCTGGGGAGATTACTGCGGAACCCCGCCTGGGGCCGAGTCCATTCGGGCCAGAACACATGGGGCACTCCGCGGCCCTCAAAATCAGCCCAGCCCATCATTATCCCCACCGCCATCACCACAATCATCATATTGCAGGCCACAGTGAAGTGGTCTCCAGTCAAACGGGAGCTTTTGGCCCGGTGCAGGCGGCAACGGTCCCGTACTCTATGTCTCACACGGCCCAGGCGTTATCCGCAGGTAGGGATTTCCTCATTCGACGAGATCTGACAGCTCAAGCCATGCCAGTGCTGACCGACCAGACTTCTGGTTCAACCTCTCACCACGGAATGTTTGTCTCAACAACAGGTAACTATCCAGGACACTATGGTCATCACCCCGACGCCGGGACCCATACCCTCTTCCCCGGACTTCACCACGAACAGCCCTCTAACGGAGCACCAGGTGGTCAAGCCTTGAACGGACAAATAAGGTTAGGAATACCTGGAGAAATGTACGTTCGGTCTGATCACTTGAGTCAAGTAGCAAGTTCCAGGGCAGACCCGTTTGCAGCTTCGCCTCTGCACGCCTACGGCGGTCTTAATCTGAACATGAGCCTCGGCGCGCACCACCACGGAGCCGGTGCCTTTTTCCGTTACATGAGGCAGCCGATCAAGCAAGAACTCATTTGCAAGTGGCAAGAGCCAGAGCACTCCGCGAAGAAACTTTGCTCCAAAACTTACAGCACCATGCACGAGCTAGTGACACATGTGACCGTAGAACACGTCGGAGGACCAGAGCAAGCGAATCATATCTGCTTTTGGGAAGAGTGTCCGCGAGAAGGAAAACCGTTCAAAGCCAAATATAAACTTGTAAATCATATCAGAGTCCACACCGGGGAAAAACCGTTTCCGTGCCCGTTCCCCGGCTGTGGAAAAGTATTTGCCCGATCGGAAAACCTGAAAATCCACAAGAGGACACACACAGGTTAGTGAATTTATTCACGTTTCTGTGAACAAGTGCCAAATTTATTTCAGCGTACCACAGCAACGCTCTACTCTGATTCATCGAAATACTTAAATGTGGACAGTTTACTGATCAGCTGATCGAGAAAATCATCTCAAGAAATAATTAACATTTCCTCTAGTGCAACACAAGAATAAAACCGACATTAAATTAATTGAATCTACTTAAGCTTCGATGACAATTTGACGCGTTTTCCCCAGAGAACCGAATCTGCTGGGATCAAACTGTAAATTACCGAATGGTCTTGTAATCAGTCTTGTAACAGCACTGCTAATCATAAAACTATTTTCATATAATATGCTATATTTATTTCTAGAGATTTATACTTGTTCCACTTAATTATTGTGTTCAAAACAGAGGGGAGCTCAAATCGTAATTCTTTTTTTCCCTTCCACTGTTTTCATTATTTCAGAATGTTCATCGATAACTTAGAAGTTGTGGTATATTTACCCAGTCCCCCAGTTGTTTGTATATCTTCTGGTGGAGACATGTTTTTAGTTCAAAACATTCTGGAGTGTGGGGCCTACTCAGACGAATGCCGCCAAGTTATGCCTGTTGCTAAAAATGGAAAAGACGCTCTCAAAGTTTTGTGTTCACAGTTATAGTTTTAGTATTGTCCTTCGCACATAAGCTACTTTATGGACTTTGCATAATTATATGGGTTTTTCGTTACTAACTGGATATAAGACACTTTCCTAATTCATCGTTAACAATTTATAAAATATGGGAATGCTAGTCGTTGTTTAGCACCAAATAATCCGTCTGTTACTTCTTTTCCCCTAAAAACGATATATTCCTGTCTAATATTTTCCAGACAGCTTGAAATAGGCACGCCTTTGTCTATTTTTATCTAGATCAATAGTTTGTTTACAAAATTTGTTGTATACGTATTCCGAAATAAAATCGTCATTAATATTATTTCTAGACCGTATGCAACGAGTGTGGGAAATGTAGGTACTGTCAAGTTAATTACATCAGTAGTGTTTAGTGAAAGATTACGTTTATGGCATTGGTGAACAGGATGTGCAACAAGTCGCTGAAGGCATCGCGCCAAAGGCCCGAGTCTTCCTGCTTGATCTATATTCCCGAGGAGTCGCCGTCCTAATCACGCGTGATTGTTTAGTGTAGATTGTTAAATTGCGAACAACAGGGCTCATTCCAAGATGGCAACAGGTTAATGGGAAGTCCTTTCTAGGCCTCGCGGCTTGCGTTTGGCACCCCTGATTTAATAGCAATTCACACTCATCAAGTTCGTACCTGCTCGGGCTTTTTTTTTTTCAAAACACACACGCGGGAACAGTTGTCTGATAACAGTACTTATGAACCGTCTTCTAAAGTCCCAGGCCGACGTGTTCGGTTTATTTCCTGTGCGCGTCCTCTCGTGGCACGTGCGGACGTTTTCCCACGTGCTGGAATTTGAATCTTTGGTTATGGATACAGTTTCCCAAGGGCGTCTTTCCTGTTTTTTTTTTCGCTTGTATTACACTAATACCCTTGATTGGCTCCCTCGGCCCAACAGCTGAAGGTCAAATTGCTGTTCAACAGGCAGGTTTAATTAGACAGCAGCAATTACAAATGCTCATGAACGGCTGGCGCGCGCGCATGTGCGGCGAAAATCAATGTCCTGTGATTTGAGTGTAATTAATTTACGCATTCATACCGCATAGTCGTCGGGGCAAGCCTCTGTACTCACGGGCCTGGGCGGTATTTATTACGCCAGTGTCCCGGTAACGTGAAACAGAACGTAAACTATTGTTGCGCTATGATGTACGTGACATTAACCAGCTGGGTTGGGGGGGGGGGGGGTCAAATAAAGAGAATAAAGTACTACAAGATCTGCCAATAACACGAGAGTCCATTCTCACATTTCATTTGTTAACGGTTAGGTATGATGATCTCGTATTCAGCCTATAATACAGAGTTTACATTTCAGTTTTCTGTAGAATTTCTGAAGCGGTGGTAATGATAGCACACCGATATGCTTTTCTTCACATTGACATAATCAATCTGTTTTCTTGTTGTAGGCGAAAAGCCATTTAAATGCGAATTTGACGGATGTGACAGACGTTTTGCAAACAGCAGTGACCGGAAAAAACATTCCCACGTGCACACCAGCGATAAGCCGTACAACTGCAAAGTGCGAGGTTGTGACAAGTCGTACACGCACCCCAGCTCTTTGAGAAAACACATGAAGGTGCACTGCAAATCCCCACCTCCGAGTTCGGGTTACGAATCCTCGACTCCGTCTCTAGTCTCCCCGTCGTCGGACTTGGGTCGAGAGCCAGCTCCTTCCGCGCTCTCCGAACCTCTCTCGGGCTCGCAGCCGGCCAATTTAAGCGAGTGGTACGTCTGTCACAGCTCGGGCGCCAGTGGCAGTCAGACCCCACCCAGTGGTTCATCCACACCTGACCCTTCAGAGAGACCACCGTACAGGAATTCTGAAAGAGGGGACACTTTCTAACCACGAGGTTGTACCAGCGCGGGCTCTTGGCAAAGTTACTTTGCTACTTCGCTTCTTACTTTTGGACAGACGAGCGTCCCGGGCTGACTGAAAGACAGACACGTGGGGCTGTGTTGAATGGCCTAGCGGTACAGTGCACTGGCACAGTGACAGATAATGTTACAGCCAAACCACAGACTGAGGTAGCCAACCTGTGTCCCACGTAGCTGAATATCAACTATCTTCACGAGTGTCCGTTTTCTTAAATAGTGTACTGATCGTACGCATGTGGATGTATTATTTTGTAAATTCTGATTTTACTTCAATGACTTCTTAATTTATTTTTGAATCAGTATTGGATTTCTTTTTGTATTATTGAACCAAAGTGCTTCAATATAAAATGTAAATTTTGTAAATGACGTTTTAATGTGTAAGTGTTAACAGTAATTTTGTAAGGTTCAGTATTTCAGCTATTTTTAAATGTTTGCTACTATTGTTTCTAAAAAAAAATGCTATTATTTGAACAATTTTGAATTTCATAAGAAGTAGACATATTCCTCTTGTGATTTCTGCAGATGAGACATTTTGATGGAAACATTGTTATTGTATTTGATATGACACTTCATTTAATATTAGCCATTGATCAATGTGAGCATTTTGTGATTTTTTTGTAAATCCAGTCAATAACTCATTTTTATGAAAATATGAATTATAAAAGGAGACCTTAAAATGTGTACCGCAATGCCTTGTAAGTTGTCAGTATTTTAAATAAACTGTGTTATAATGATATGCAAAAATAAGAACGAGTAGACTATAGATGCCAAGTGATTTTAAGGCATTTACTTATGCTAAAATTATATATATATATATATATATATATATATATATATATATATATATATATATATATATATATATATATAGTATTCAGCACTTGAGTTATTTTTCTCGTGTAAGAAAAAGAGAAAAAGATAAACACATGCACCCCCCCCCCCCCCCCCACGAGCTTCGATGTAGTTCAGCACAATTTGTTTAGCAGTAAATGCAAGAGTGCACATGTTTTTCTTTGGGCTTCTAATGGTTTAACTATCATTAGTATAACTACTGGCCTACTAATAATAATTATTTACAGATTTTTAAAGTTTTGCATATAACTCCGTCTCTGTTTCTATAGCTTCCATGACTTTATATCCCTTTATATGTCTTATACACACATAGGTACCGCGGTTTACTCTGCTTACGTGGGTAGCACTCGATGAAAGGATGCGTATTCCCACCCAGACATCAAAGAAGGTTTTATACAAAGACCCATTTCTTCACGACTGTGGATCTTCATGGTGAGTTAGGATTTCTATAGCAATCGCCGAGTCAGACTCAGATAATATGGAGCTGAGGAGGTGCGCTCCAAAGGCCGCTTTAACGAATGTAATATATGCCAGCAAGGGGTAAGAAACCATAATACGTTACTACTCAGAAAAAAAAAAAGCGTCGTACGAAAAGACGTCAGTGCAAACTACAAACATAATTATCTTTTGGTGCGTGTTTTGATTTTACAGTACGCTAAAAATCGATTTATTGTTTTCTGGACTTTACTTTTCCTCGAGAATGTTAGACTGCACAGTTAATTGATGTATTGTCCCCATGCAAATAGGCCATCTCTCTCTCTCTCTCTCTCTCTCTCTCTCTCTCTCTCTCTCTCTCTCTCTCTCTCTCTATCTATCTATCTATCTATCTATCTATCTATCTATCTATCTATCTATCTATCTATCTATCTATCTGTTTCATATTCGAAATCCCTACGTGGACAACAACTAGGTTTAATAGCCAGGGGTTAAAGTTGCCGTCTGCTTCCTTCGTTTTCACCCAAGCGTTATGCATTTGAATGCCACGAGTCTGTGGGTGGATACGCATTGCTTGATGAGATACGTTTTAGTTTGTTTCTTTGGTAATTGTCTTGTTGTTTGCACTATCCAAATGCTCTGATGAATAGAGAAAAAATAAACACAACGAGAAATAGCTAAACAGTTGAGTCCTCCATAGTACCAGCTCTCGTGCATGAATGGAGCAAGGGATAGTTTGGTCTCAATTGAAGCGAGGAGCCTTTGAAGTGTTGGTTATTATCAGAGGGATTCCTGCATGTCGTCTAAACGACGTTGATGACACGGAAAGACTTCTTTGTCACCAATTTGATCGCCCCATCTTTTCAAAAGTGTCTCAAGCTTTTAGTTCCACCCATCAAACCGAGAGGGAAACGAATTCGAGTAGAATCAAGTGTATGTCATCAAACACATTGAGAACGGCAGTGCTGCTTCACAACACGACGACGTAATAAACACTGGTGAGACGTAGTTCCCCCCCTCTCGTGGCGCTTATCCGCGCGCGTGCATGTGTCTATAACATGACGGATAAAAACAAAACAAAACAAGAAACTCGATTTTCGTTCCATTTCTTATTATTCTTATTCGAACTTTGTTGTTGTTATTGTTGTTGTTGTTGTTGTTGTTGTGTTGTTGTTGTTCCCTTATACGTTATTTCGATTACGGATGCCCTTTGACCCGTTGACAGTTTTTGGAATGTAACTCCAGCTAGCTGGGGATGTAAACTACAGCAGACTTCTCTAGAAGAACTCTCCTTTCTTTGTTGTTTTACTTTCATGACAAAGATCATTCCCTGGTGGTTTATGTCATCAATAATAGCCCGAGAACACGAATTAAGAAAAAAACAAAATAAATCTAATTGATAGGCTGCTTTTTAAGATCTCCTGTTAGTGAGATCTTATAATGAGATTAACAGTTAAATTCACTGTGACAATAAGTTTTTCCTCTTAAAAAATCCAAGCTTTTTCATTGTCCACCACAAGTTATACTTCATCTGACTGGTTGCTTATTTGTTCAGTCGATACATGAATGAAAAATAATTTAATTGTCGTAACCAGTGACCATTTATAACCCTTTCCGTTAATGAAAAACGGGTTCCTGAGAGGAAATAAAAGTGGGTCGTTTCGTTCTTTGTTATAATGGAAAGCGAGGACTCATGTGAGTGTGAAATATCATTTCTTTGTAAAATAATGAAGGCGATAATCCCACTTCCGGAAACCGTCCTGCATTATTTAACAAAGCCCTTTTAACAGCGGATTAGCGGTTCCCAAGGAAAAAAAAAACATCTCTCACTATTCAGCGCTCAATTTCATGTCATAATTACGCGACACGGGGTGACTGGAATTCGCATGCAAAATGACAGGACAGGTGCAATGGCTGTAAATATATAAATTAGCCAATCTAAATTAGACAAAACTATGACTGGTAAACTTCACTACACAGACAGTTTTGCCCCCTCCCGTAATGAAACGTTACAATGGGGGTCCCTTGTTTATTATATTGAGGCCTTCTTGTAACCTAATGGGTCTTCCTGAAGTAACTTTTATCAAGGTTTATAAAGTTTATAAAGGTTGTTACTTTTGTAAAGGCCGCCTATGTGCAATTTATTTTCCTTCAAAATAATTTCAAAACCCTAATCATTGTGTTTTCAGAACTACCTAATGTGAATATTATCAGGAAAGGCAGAAAGTTCAAAATATATATAATAAAGTTGAAGATTGTTTGTTTGCTTACGTTGGATAATATCTTGCCGGGTTTTTTTTTTTTTTTTTTTTTTTTTTTTTTGTTAAGAGCTGAATTTGAATGAATTTTCAGCATCGTAAAAGAAACCATATAATTTAAAGAACTGACTGTCCTGACTTAATTGTCCATGTCTCCGTATGGCCAGACATCTCGCGCACACACGGACACATTCTAGGATGCTTTGAAGCAGTCTATATATCTCATCTTAATGCTATTACCACACATTTCTGAAATAGTTCCCGTAACCACGTGGAAAGGCTTGAAGCAGTGAAGTCGAGCTATATCTCTAGCACTGCTCTCTCTTTATCCTGAAATCATGAAATCTGTTTGTAAGACCACGTGGCCAATGGCAGGGAAATGTTCGATTAATCGACTGTAGAATATTTGTGAAGAAGTAAATAGACGTTACGTAGCAATTGAACCGATACAGTCATTAACCTTTTAACCTTTACAGAGCTTGAGCGATCGTTCCAGATATATGGTTCAGATCGGCTCGTGTAGGTTACGTGTAAACCACGTGCTTGAACTCCTCAGTAGATTCACACTGAAACGCCACTGGCACATATTCAGAATTCAGAGGTAAACAACTTAAATTGTGTTGTAGCCTAATTTACTGGCTAAGTCGTGGCTGCTAGAAGTCTGGGAAAGGATTTAACAAAGCTAAATATTTTGCGTTCACACCTTAATGCCGTTATCTACTCTACAGGAAAATCCGCTTTCTTGAAATCGCCTTTTTCAGCACTGAATAGTGGGACAGTGATCATATAACAGGCCTACAGATCAACATGAAACGGAGAATCCATGTGCAACATTTAAGTGAATAGTAAAAGCACACCAACGACATCTAAACTTATTCGAGGATGTTTAAGAAATTACACATAGCAGAGCTTCCCGATAAAGAGATTATATCAGACAGTAGAAGAAAATTAAACGTTTGGTTATTCGTTTAGAGTTATGTTTATAAGGCGCACTGGAGCAACCGAATTCTACTGCTGGACCAGTGACCTAACACTCATCTATTAATATAAACAAACACCTGTTATTGAGACATCAGTGAGACACAAACTTAACTACGATACCACTCAGTACATAAGGCACCACGGACTTGTGACCTGTATCACCCATAAACATGTCGTCGCGACAGCGTCAAAAAGGCCAATAGAGTGAGACGTGACTAATTTATGAGGTGGCTTGATTGAATCAGTCTACCAGTAGTCGGATTACCACCGTACCACATTGCAGGCGCTAAGTTATTTTACTTTCATGGATGAACGAGTTCTCCCCAATGAGAGAAGCAGCCCCTATAGTTAGCGAGCGAACACTGATCTCTAACAACCTTCACATAACGTGACAGAACGCGCCACAGTACTTCGCACCTGCGCTCTGAATAGGCGCCTTCTTTCAATGTAAGATACGCTTGTTGCCCTTGAATCTCAAAGCAGCTGCGTGAATGAGTCGAGCGACCCGTGCTTATTTCGCTTCCTTTGATCTTAGAGTTCCCCCTCTAATTTGTTCGTATAGTTTGTAACAAGGACGTCCCATTTGCGATTAAAACGTTCGTCTATTAGGAGCACGTGAACCAGAGAGAGGATATGCAAAGCGCCGCACTATGGAGCTTGAGGGCCTTCATCATGTGCATTCGGCGCTTCTTGTATGTCACGGCTTAAGCAGATTTCAGTAATTAGTCTGTTTTAAAAAAGGGGGAAAAATATATAAGGGAAAAAAAAAACAGTTCTTTCCCCCTTTCCTGCTTTCTTATTTAGGAGAGATGCAGATAACAAAAACCACCAAAAGCGCATTCCACTCTAAGGTCATTGGTGATGTATGTGCATCTATACTGGAAATGTTGACAGGGCATTAAGTGAATAATAATTTACAACACTTGTTTGTTTTGTTTTGCTCAAATGTTCCAATGCGGCATCAAATGTAATTTTTGTGACTGCAAGGTGGAATGAAATCACGACCATATTTTGAGTTCTTTTGAGGTGAATTTAATGCGAAGCTATATATGTGAAAAATTAATTTTACAGCACATACAACCTAATCTAACACATGTTAGGAAACGATCGTATAATTCACATTTTCAGGACGCCAAATTCAGATCATTGTTATAATGACCAGGATTTTACCCAGAAACCTTTTATTTAAGTCATAAACAGAAGAAAAAAACCAACTTTAAAGAAAAATCCCATATGGTATTATGTGAACGTGGTTGGGTGTTCAACACAAGCTAACACACGTGACATTTTAATTAAACGTATAGCGTCCACTGGGGTTTATCTGAGCAGGTCAACATCACAATCTAAACAAAACTAATTAAATGATCCACATTTCCATATTTCCCGTCTTCCTTATGGTCACATCCACACTGGTCATTTATAGTCCAAATTGAGTGGGCAAAATTGCGTCGAATTGCGCAGTATTTTGTGTATCTTGTCAGCAAAGACACAAAAAAGACATCAATCAGTTCAAAGGCTCCAACTTTGAGTGTAGCGGAATACAATAACACCGATAATGAAAACTAGAAATAATGAAATCATTTTTATGAGAGCATCACATCTATATAAGTGAGTCATACATCATCACCCTGAGCCAGTGATAATGAATGACGGAATATCCCTCCCAGCGATTAAACGCTCCTGTAATATAATTCATCATCACTTGCTTCATTTTTTTTTTCATGCAATCATTAGAGTTGAAGAAGGGTAATAGATGGGCAGAAGAGAACAGGCGAATTATCCGGTAGTTACACTTTTTTATAATCAACATTACCTATTTTATTTGCGCATCGAGAGACAGAGTATCTCACGGGTATTCGTCTCGTTTTTTGGAGGGTGAGCAATGCGAGGAGACCTTCGTGCTATCCTCCTGCAAGAGTGACGCCTGTACTGCACCGAAGAAAAAGTTGTTTCCTGCTCTCCATTACTAAAACGGGATTACAGATTTCATTTCAAAAAGGATGAGTTATTTAGCCGAAACTCCCAGATTTCGCATGGCTATAATTCAGTTCCAGCCACCACATAAATGGTAGTGCTACATCATGCTCGAGCTCGGTAATACTATATGTTCACCAAAGAGGTGTACTTACTGCCTCTACACCCCTGCTGCTCGAGACATGCACTCCCAATCTTCTTCGCGCACATCCGGCACGAACCTCTGAAAGAAAAAAAAAAAAACGATAATCAGCAGCACCTTTGAAAGTCAGAAACCGTTGGGTATGGAGAATTAACACAATCACCTACACCTCCAGCTCTTGACGAAATTAATTATTACAAAATCTTAAAAACAAGAACTGACCATAACAGCTGCATCATCACCATCGTCGTCATCATCATCATCATCATCATCATCATCATCATCAACAACAACAACAACAGCAACAACAACAAGACGAATAATCGCGGATATTTATTCATTCGTGCATTTATTTTTAATTTATTTGAAGCCGGATAAAAAGTTAGCATTAGCAACAGGCTGTAAATCGCTTTGGGTTGCGCAACTGTCCTTCGGTGTCGAGTTTCATGCGTTTTTAAATGACAGGGAGGACTGACCTCTGGACAGCCCTGGACAGCCCTGGACAGCCTGCGGGCGCAGCGGAGCGCAAGACCCCGCAACCAACCAGTGACAACCGCTAGCGGAGTGGATCAATTTACAGTTCTAACACAGCGTAGTTCGTACCTTGGCCAAGAGTTACCTAAGCGGTTACCAAAGTTCTGTAAAACGGAATATAAGAGAATCGTTTACAATAGAATAGAATAAAAGTTATTGTTTATCAGTCAGTACTGAAATATAACATGTCAAATTTATCTTTTACATGATCAGAAAAAAACATAAATATACCATCATGAATCATAATAAAGTACAGAATGATTTTAAAATGCAAATGTACATCGACAACATGACGTTTTAAGTCATTGGTTTCTTTGCACTATTTCCCACGACATGCTGGAAATGTGCTGTATGGGATGAAAGCACAGTTTGAACTGGTGAGTAATTCGTCTGATCAGTGTACCAGCACCACAGACTTTGGGTCATTTCTTCATCTCCCGCTGAAAAGACATTACGCCCCTCGTATTTACATACCCAGCAATATTTGTCAAACATACATAAACTACAAATTAATAAAATGTTCTACGATCCTCTAAGTTCACCCTAATGAATACTGAGTATTTCTTGAATTTTTACATATCTGTTTTTATGTTTATCGCCTTTTATTGATTACGGTCTATTAGACAGTATTACATCAAGGGACTCGCCTCTGTCACTTGGATGTCACTGTGACAAACTTACCTGCAATGTCAGACCAGAGAATAAATATGTTGTTAAGCGCATATAGGCAACTGTATATCAAAAGCCAAATATATTAATTCACTTTTATTATTATTATTATTATTATTATTATTATTATTATTATTATTATTATTATTATTATTATTATTATTATTATTATTGTTATTATTATTGTTGTTGTTGTTGTTCCTGTTGCTCTGGTCTGCTTGCAGAGACGGAAAAAGTGCAACTAATCCCATTGCTTTACAATGCCTGAAAAACTTCTCTAAGAGAAAAGTAAACTTTTATGTTAGCCTTGGGCACCATTGTAATATCTCGAGGCGCTATGTTCTCGCGACGGAAAGTTTTGAGGCGGAGAACCTGAGTGAAACGTCAACAGCACCTGCGCGCAGTTAAAGCGCGCGACAGGAAGGAGCTGTGGGTCAATATTAATCACTGGCAAGGAAAGTGTCATTCAACTTGAGTTCATTTCCGCTTCAACATTCTCACTCTCTCTCTCTCTCTCTCTCTCTCTCTCTCTCTCTCTCTCTCTCTCTCTCTCTCTCTCTCGACACGTGGCCTCCCTGCTTATGGTCTATATTTGCAAAACTCAAAGTCAATGTTGGTCAGAATTATTTCCCATATTTTCCACATTGTTGACGGCATATGCTAACGCGTCATGCATAAATAAACAATAGTATTCTCATTATTACTTTGTCAATCATCTTGATTTGACAGCACCGAGAACAAAGGGACAAAGTCGTATTGGCTGTGAAATACCGCAGTAATAGAATAAGAAAGTCTCTATTTAACTTGAATAGTAGCACCAGCATTCGGTTGTAGTGGCATAATACAACGCAGTTAGTTTAGATTCACAGGTCTCAGACACAACAGCAGCAGCAACAACAACAACAAAAATAACAACAAAAACACCAGTGACACAAACAAGAAGTAAAACAAGAAGAACAAAAACCTTCTTTAACGGAAAGTAAGGGAGGCTCCGTCATTTCGTATTTTTGCATACTTCATAAATAATTATAGTAGACTAAATTTTCTTTAGCGGTTTAAACACCAATAACGTGTCGCTGCCGATAAGAACGGTGGATAATCTTTCTTGTATGAATCTTCTATCTTCATGGAACGAACAGAATAATTTCGGCCAGAGCTTTTCCCCGTTGCGCCCGAGTTAATTCATCAAAAGGAAAGTTTCTATAAGTTTTTCCCTCCCCATATAATGAAAGATTTAAATAATAAGTCGACCACTGTGACATTCTTTGCACTTAGGCTATTTTTCATAATACCCCTTTGTGTAGCTGAGGAAACTCCACAGACGAGGAGCGAGGAATAGTCTGCGATCTCCCACTATTATTTGCTCAGAGTTAACTGCTGCTTAAAACGTGCAGATAGATTTAGAAATGTTTTTTTTTTTATATTTTTATCAAAGAAAGAGTGACTCACAAAAAAATCCCAGAGACAAGGTAAGGATTGTTTTCTTAAATATATTAAGACGTGTTCTTGACCATTAATAGAATGCTTAACAGAGTTTTATACACGGCTCGCTTGTGAGGGAAACCTTGGAGTTTCACACGCAGTCTCTACCATTTCCCTTCTACTGGACCAAAGAGGCTTGTCTAATTTCTGAACATAATTAACTATATGCTTAAAATCAATTGTTTCCCGCGCCCAGTGAGGGTCCGGGGCTGCAAGTAGAGAGGGGCCTATTTTTGCACGTGTGTGAGCAGGAAGCAGCCTTACCTGTCATTCATTAAGACGACAAAAACTCAATAGAGAGGAAGTTAGATTGGACCTGCTCGTTATACCTGCCGTGCAATTAAGGATACTTGTTCTTTTAAGCCACGAGTTTGCTTGCAATATAATTGAACTTTCAGGGAAACAGAAAACCACGCTCCCATAGCCTATTTATAATAATAATAATAATAATAATAATAATAATAATAATAATAATAATAATAATAATAATAATAATAAACAAAACAGTTACGCCCAGCTCATATTCGATTTATCTATCACCAAACTGCGGTCGTAGAATTACAGATTGTCATTAGTTATACAGAAGGCCATCCTGTCCCTGGCGGAGGTGGGACATTACTGTGTTGCCGCGCAAATCTAATGTTCATCTTTGGGTAATTCTGCGCTGAAAGGGTTTGCACGAGATGGCTCGAGCACGGACTTCAACGTCGTTTCTTTGACGTTTCTGGGAAAGGCGCAACTCGGTACACAAGCTGTTTGATTCTTAATTCTCTTTCACAGAGATTCATGCGATGAGCTCCAAAGCCCCGTTTTGACTGCAGATAAAGTGTTGCCCCATCGACTCGTAGGAGAATCAGCACACACTTGAACTGGCAAAGGACTCGACCTTTGTCTTTATGCTACCCTTCTATGTTTGCCTAAACTACAATCGGCCTTTATAAAGGGCATGCGCTGGCGTGACACGTCCTTTTCATTAGTTAGATGTTCTCTGTGAGAGCGAATTCCGTGGATCTGAATAGCTTATAGGTGTTTGTGAATGCGTTTTTTCTGTGACTAGGCTCTGTTTTCAATAAATATTAAGAAGATGTGTGCACAGCGACGAAAATGACCGAAAATGAAGAAGTCGAAACCGTTGAACTGTTGGATACCGTTGTTCTCTCCCCAGCTGGAGTGGACTGCGTTTTAAATGGTAAAGCAGTCGTTACGACTGCCGCTGATTTCTCTGGGGGCGGGGACTGGCGGAAGAACGTAAACACAGCATATACTAAGATCAGACCGCGTTCCGATTAAAATGTGCCGTTGGACACGCCTTCCCTGGACAAATTCAAAGCTGCTAGATTTTGTAAGCAATGACCGTGTAAAGCACACAACGTTGCTGAAACGAGAAGGACAAATAAAAGATTTAGTTTTTATTATTTTGTATGTATAGGACCACCGCTTAGACAAAATCAAGAGTTATGTAAAAAAAAAAAAAAAAAAAAAAAAATTATATATATATATATATATATATATATATATATATATATATATATATATATATATATATATATATATATATATATATATATAAAGTCTCACTTGTTGTCCTTCAAGTAAAATAAATAATTACGGAAAGGTCTTCTCTAATTCACTGAGCAACAATTACGCATACATACGCGTGGTTTACAACTTCCTCACGGACAACAGCAACTGACTTAACATGTATTTTGTTAAAATGTATAAAACGCTACTATTTACCCCATTATTGTCACAGGCAGAGACATATGGCATTCATATATCGTAAATCTGTGCATCACGTCCTCTGACGCGACATGTAGGGCACTGAAAATGTGTCTGTCAATAAAATGTTCAGCAAATGATTTAAAGCCACTATAATATTTGATTTTACTTTTCCATATCAAACCACATCCGATCAAACCTTTTATTCCTCGAGTATGTTAGTTCAGTGTTTCTGAACTATGTATGAATGTCTGAAACGTGTATGGCGCTTATACAAATCACCCGTAATCTATAAATACAGTAAAATAGAAAATAATAGAAAGAACTCTTTCAAAATGTATGATATGAATTATAAAGTATTATAAGATATAACTGGAGAGAAACGTTTAGTATATTTCAGGAAAAAAGGTACATTAATAAGGTCCCGGGGTTAAAGAGGAAGCCTGCAAAAGTAAGAGTAAGAAAGAGAGAGAGAGAGAGAGAGAGAGAGAGAGAGAGAGAGAGAGAGAGAGAGAGAGAAAAACCTTGATTGCGTCAGTAATTCAAAGGGAAAACCATGAAAGTTGACACCAGACACATAAAAGCTGCATCTCGGAATTAATGTTTGCTCCGGGATGCCATATTACCCACAGCCAACAGGGGACAGGAATCTGTAGAACTCCGTATCAAATTGGCAATAATAAAATCCCATTATGATATTACAATTGCATTTTACAGAATGAATTAGAATTGTGTTACAAGTATTATTATGTCAATTGGTTCGTTTAAAGAAGACCATCTGCATTTCTTGAAATTTATAGCGTTTCACTTTATTCGAACAAACACCGCGCAGTTCTAAAAGTTGCTAATATCAGTCATCAGTTAACTGGTTTCTCGCATTGCTCAGTGACATTAGGAACATCCAAAGCCGAGACACAAAAGCCACACAACTCGGTCTTTTTCAGCCCACAGATCAAAGGCCTCCAAAATTGGTGTCCAGAAAGTGTACATTGTTCAGGTGACGTGGTGACAATGGAGAACGCCAGAACGCGCTTTATCTGATATGTCACTGTGCTCCAGCGATTTGGGCAGAAGCGGAAGATTGGAAAAGAATGACGGGAGAGTTCGCGTGGATTTCCTTTGGCTTTCTGACCTAAGTCGCTCGTGCACATGGAATGACTGCTCTAGACCCCGTTGGCGAACCGAGGGAAACGTTTCTCTCTAAGAAAAATCTACAAAGGATTTCCATGACAGGTGCCATAAATTTTTTTAAAGTCTGAGCATGCGCGAGTGTGTATGCAGAGAAAGAGACAGAGAAAGAGCCGGGGGGGGGCGACGACAGAGTGTGGTGGGGGTAGAATGAAGGAGAAAGAGAGAGAGAGAGAGAGAGAGAGAGAGAGAGAGAGAGAGAGAGAGAGAGAGAAGAGAGAGAGAGAGAGAGAGAGAGAGAGAGAGAGGCCTCCTTCAAGCTTAAATTCATTGTCTGATTTAGCGCTCTACAGTAGAGCGCCATGGCGGCGTAACCTGCTGCTCCAACAAAGAGTTTAAACGTTGAAAAGCAGCTGAAGTAACTAGAGCCCGGACATCAACAGAATAAACAATATTTGTATTCATTTGAGAAATGAATGGTTTGAACAACAAGACAAAACCAAACAAAGACGAAAAAAGCGGCCATGAATACTAGTATTGTTCATGGCTTTTAGACTCTGATTCACCATGTCATAACCCCCGCGAAGAAGAAAACATCAATATTCCGAGGAAAGGAGATGTTTCTATGGAAAACCAAAGAATTTTAGTGCATAACAGATCTGGAGTAGAAATAGGAGGGAGGAAAAAAAATCAAAGAGATCAAAGCCAGCGCTCCTGGGAGCGTGATGTGTCTGTGAATCAAAGATAGACGATGTTGACTTTTAAGTACTTGGCAAGATTTGGTTCTCGCCTCAGCCCCGTTTCCAAGGCACTCGACAGAGCGCGGACAAAGCGAGTCTGATCCCTCAATGGCAAAGAAAGCCTGCAACTGTGTCCAACCTACACGCGCTTTAAAATGAATACGCAGTTCTGTGAGATACGGCGAATGCAATGGGGATTACGCAATTACTGGCAACTGTACTTGCTAAAGTAACCGTAGATTATTTGCTCAAATTCACACTTGATAAAATCGTTAAGAAGCGAAAAAGGAGTGGATTTTTTAAAATTCAAATGTCTCAATAAAACACACCCATTTGGTAAATTGACTATACGCACAGTAATTAAACAATTAACTACAAAAATGTAGTTAAAAAAGTTGCTGTATAAAAACGCATTAATCATAACTTAAACTGATATTGAAATATTTCTACGAGCTATTCTCAACCAATTTCTCGCAGCCTGCGTCGCTCCTGTACAATTTCCTGTTAATCACACAACTGACGACGCGTTGACGCGTTTTACCGCGCAGTAAACGCCGCTAAGTAAACAGCACGGAGGATAAAGACCAAATCTTTCCTCTGGCCACAATAGCCCACTATTGTGTTGGAACTGCGTAGCTGCAGAATTACCCGTGCCTCGAACCATCCCGGTGCTCGAGAACAGAGGGAAAGTGCCTTCCGGACGCTCTGCTCCGGGTCTCCTCCAAGGCTCGAGGCGACGGTCATTCGCCTGGCACTGTCCTTTGGAGACCAGCACGGTGCCCGTGCAAAAGCAACGATAAGATGAACAATATGGACATTAAATGATACCTGTGGTTTTTCACGTCCCCCGCAAGTTGAGAAGGACACGTACAATTTTATTATTTAAAAAAAATAATTTTACTGACTTACTGAGAAATTCTTAGTAAATCAGCCTCAGAGTAAATATTAAAAGAGATAATTTTTTTTATCATAAATTAAACTACTAAAAGTTGCAATAATTACAACAACAACAAAAAACAATATTATTATTGTATAATTTTATTATTATTATTATTATTATTATTATTATTATTATTATTATTATTATTATTGTTATTATTATTATTATCATCATCATCATCATATTTGTTGTTGGTATTTTTGTGTACTGACTTGAAGTCATTTTGATTGTGGAGCTTTTTTGAGAGTTTTCAAGAATTCTTAAAAACTTCGAGTTCTTCGTTTCTTTTTCTTCTCGACCTTTAACGGCTTCGTTAAGACTTTGGAAAGCAGCCAGATAAAAAGACATTTGTGCACCGCGGTCAGTCCTTCATGAAGCGCCAGAACATTCAGCTCAGTAAAGAAGCTTGACCAAGATCTCGTGTGTAACCCTAAACACAAACAAACCGCGCATACTTAGTTTAACAGGTTTTCATTGGCCCAGAGAACAGACACACAGACGAGATAAGGTTTCGTTTACAATTCTCCTGAAATTATCACATCGCCAAATTAACTAATAAAAATACTAAAAATGAAATAAATAAACAAAAATTATACATACTCCCCTTTGGAAAGTAGCCAAAAAATAATTGTAAAATATTACCTACAGGTGGCATTATGAAGCCTAAAAAATATACACAATAAAGCTTGCTATAAAAAAATTATTCATACAATATAATGCCTAACAAATAAGAAAAAAATGTAACCAGTGTTTGGGTTTATGGCATAAGAATAACTAATTCACAAAAACTTATATATAACATCTGTTTAATACATAAAACACACACATAAAAAGAACATAAAAAGTTATTTAGAATAAAGTAATGCATCATTTAATGCAGAGAGAAATAATAAACAAAACAAACAACCAAACAAAAATAAATTGGGAAATATATAAATAAACAAGTCCCTTGTTTGGGGGGTGATTTTCGTCTTTGGTTGTGCGAGGGTTAACCCTTTTGGGCTTTGAGGATGCCAGCAGTCGCCTGTTTCCTGGTGGTAAGAGGTAGATAATCTGGAGTTGGCGAGTGCCCGCATTCTGGACACTGGCATGTGAGCATCACGATTTACACTGCTGCCGGAGACGTGCAGGCCTGGGATCCGTATGGCAACCCTCAGGCAGGGACCTCTACTGTCAGGTCTGCAATGGAGCCCCATACAGTGGCCAGGCATGACAGGGAAACAACACGACCCTGTTGTTTCAGAATGGCCTCTTGATTTATGCCCGTCACAGTGTAAAGGGTTCGCCACGTCGGCTGACATGTAGGTGTTGACAGCCATACTGCACAGCCTTGCTCCCAGACTGTTCTGTTGCGCTTGCTCATTCTGATTCCAAAGGGCTGACTCCCTCATCACCCCAGGTCAACTCTGGCAACCTGTTCACTTTTGCACTCCCGCCTGGACCTTGTGAAAGAGCAAGTGTTTAGCCACGGCAGCAATTCAGCCCGGACGCTAATTAGATGTGCTAGTGATCACCGACAATTTAGCACTGGGACGTTTTCCACGGTGCAAAGCACAAGACATATTCAGGAATTCATGGGCATGGTCCAGGGAGCATGAAGCAGAAATACAATGGGTCCATCCTAATGCAGTGAGCCTATTCTCGCATGGATGGAAGGTTCAATCTTGCAGAATTTCTGTGCATGGGGAATCTTCGTGGACTGTGCATTTGGAAGGTCGTAGCACAAGCAGTGTGCAGAGACTCGCTGCCTGTGCTCAGTCAGCATTCGTCTAGCTCAAGCCGGCAGCCGTGGGGCCAAACGGATGGTGCGTTTGGGATGTGCGCTGCTAAACAACAGTGCCGGGCAGACTTAGTATCAAAGCTACAGTTCTTAGGGTCTCGGAATCAAAGCCACAGGGCCAGAGGCAGGATGCGCCAGGCACTAGTTTATGATGGGGGCAACATCGACTAGTATTTAGAGTGTACATTTGTAAATATGTGCATTTGTAAGTATTTGCAAATATTCTGTTTCCTTGGTGGTAGCTTTTCTTCACTCTACCATGGTGATGAGCATCGCTGGCTTGTTAGATGCCCATTTGTATAAATTGTATTTTAAGATTGTATTTTAAGGGCCTGTAACTGTATGTGCAGTAATCAATATTTGCTGTGTAAACATTGGCTCAAAGCGGTCTCCGAGTCCATTAAGATGAAGTTATTCTGTCTGTAAAGCTATTCTCAATACAAATGTCTAACAGCCAAAGAATGCATGTGTGATCAAGGCAAACACTACACGCGTGGCAGTCATTAAGGTCAAACTCACCCTGTGAGGCTGTGTAGTTAGTGCATGCTAAACAACAAAAGCCTTCTTCGTCTTCAAATAACGGAGTGCACGAACAGCTTATGAGCAGTCTGGCTGTAAATTTAATAGCTCATGATAGTGATATGTCATTCTGGCATAGTCACTGCAGCTGAACGCATCCTGATGTGGGCAGTATATCGACGTGCACCATTTGAACTTTATACATCAGTGACCAGCCCTCCATATATTGACGGGCCTTTCACATGATAACGGTCTGCAGTATTAATGTAGAGATGTCATAAAGTAGCTCATAAGTAGAGCTTCGCTGTTTGGTGTGGAAGAGCTGAAGATTAATCACTCACTTTTCCTCTAGTTTCTCTTTCCAGCAACTTTAATTAAAGTAAACGTCGAACAAAAACGGTTGCTCGGCTCATCTGAAATATGGCGTTGCATTTCCACGAATCCTACTTCACACTGTATTTCACGAAGTGCTGATCCTGGTGAAAAAAACCCCCAACTTTTATATGAATGAGCTTTCGTTTGCATCTGACAAAGTACTTTCTTGAGTCGCTCTGGATAAGAGTGACTGCCAAATGCCGTAAATGCAAATGTAAATGCATCTGGGTTTCATTGCTATTTAGTTCATATCTAAAGACCATCATCATTAATATGCTAATTCTAGTACCAGCCATGTCTTCGATAGGCATTGCACTGCTTGCAGCATTCCTGCATTGTGAGAACACAGAACCATAAGAATGAAGGGAACAGCCCCCATGTGAGTGCTGTCAGTGCAAGTTTGTGGGGCACCATGGGTTATTGGTAAACACGTGAGGGGCTTTGCAGAGAGCAATCTACACTGCCCTCTCCGCTTCCGGCCCGGGAGCCCACTCGACGACCCCCATCCTGCCCCCACGCTGCTGAGAACAGCATGGAGGTCAGGCTTGGCGGCCACCAGCGGACTCTTACATCTCACACATGTAGCCAAACAGTCCAGCGACGGGCCGACTCGGTTTATACGTGGTGCGCCGAACATGTGTTGTGGCCAAACTTTTGCACCAAAGGTCAGGCAGGCCAGGCTTTGAACACTTCAAAGCAAAGAAAAGGGCCTTTCAAGTTTTCTTTTTTTTTTTTTATGGCAGGTGTAAGTAGGGCTTGCTGACCAGCCCAGGGTGGTCTGAGCCCTGGTCTGGCTGAGTTCATGGTGGGAGGGAGGGGACCGTCCAGCCTGTCCGAAACGTCTTGACGCGACAGTCACATTTGGAGTGCCCGAAGCCTACGGTGCATGCGGGGAGGTGTGACGGTGCCCACAGTCACTTCAAGAATCTCCGGTTTCAGGAGACCCCAGCAGGGTCCGACTTGGTGGGGGTCAGATTGTGCGGGCAAAGGGCAAGACCTGCCAGCCTTCGCTGCACCCAGTGCCCAGCACTGGCCCCTCCGTCCGCGCACCGCCGGGGGTTCCGGCGAGTCCTGCACGGTGGGCACGTTCCTGCCCCTGATCGACTTCGGCCGCCTGCTACGACCGGGGCTGAGAAGACATATGTGGATGTTACTAGCTCTCCCCACGCAGCCATGCTGTCACCGTATACATTACATGAGTACACAGTTACTTCTGCCATTAGCTGCATCTATTAACAATAAGAATTGATTGTTTATGTGAGAAGAGTAATTATGGGATGAAATTGCTGTTCCACCAAGCTGGTTTACTCCGTGAGCTGGTCTGCACATTGTGAAAAGCCATTACAGACGGCAGGGAGTGGAGCAGGTGTGTTTGTGTCACTTCACAGATGGTGTGGAATCCAGCCTAATGACTGCGAAGACGACACTTCAAATGAACTTTTATCTATGATAGAGGGAACAAAACAACTAGAGCATGTGCACAAGCTCCCAGAGAAGGGAAAAAAAAACAAAAATGTGCTTGTGAAAGATTGAAAAACAAGAAGGAAAGAGAAAAAGAAACAATGTGATTAAGAGTGTCATCTAATCGTTTAAACTTGGTGCTCTTTGCACCAAGTACACACTAGACAACAGTTCATCCATGTAAGCGAAGCAGTTTCTAAAAATGTTATTAGTCCACGCCCCAATGGTCAATGCTTTGGGTCAAAAAATTATGCTTACATAACAAAGCCACGTCAGAGAAGATTCAATTCCTCTGCCTCCTTTTTACTCGCAACCTATACACCTCTGCCTGCCTCACAGCAGTCTGTAAACACCGGCCTCCCAGAGTGTGATGCCAGCCTTTTAGATTTAATCCATCTGTTGTTATATGAGATAGCTAATGTCTCATAGAGATGATTAAAAGAACATTACCTGGGCTGTGTGATTCCCTGAATGAGAAACTGTATGGTAAATTGGTTGCTTTCTGTATTGTGATTAATTGAACTTCCAGTGTCACATTTGAACGCACTTTATTTTTCTGTCCCCAGTCATCTCTTATCATTAAAGGGAAAATCGGAATATCTCTCTTGGAGTCCAATTAAAGATTTGCATTGCTATATTTTTCACTTTAATTACTGAATACAAAGCAGGCTTTGAGTTATTTTGTTATTTATCAGGCAACGCTAAGGAAAAAAAAAGATTCATCAACTAAGCAGATCACTGAACCCATAATTACTTTAGCAAAACCAAGAAAGCAGGAACATCTAAAAGTCTTTGTAAACACTATAACAAAAGCTAAATTAATTAAAGCTTCTCTAAGCAACTCAGGTGTCAATTATGTGTGGAAGGGCAAAATCAGAGACAATGTGAGAAATCAGAATAATGCTTCGTACTACACAGGTCCTGCTGGAGAGAATGTAAGCTTCATGAGAACAATGAACGCAAAAGCCCATGTTCAGCACTGGAGCGCAAACACCAGGTTCTTGCCAACAGTAAATCTTCCCCTGTGAACCCTTAACGTTACACTGCAGAGTTCTAAAAGCCAGCAAGGGCTCATGGGAGTTTTCAGCAAATGTACGCTTGATGTTATTAATTCCATTATACCCCACGTTGGGAGAAACAGTAGGACTCACTTTATTGTCATGGTGGCATTGTAAAATGGCTCTTTGTTGGCACTGCCAGGGAAAGGCATGCAAACATGGTTTGCGGTGATGCCTTGTGCTGAACGCCCAGGGCTGGCACAGTGGATCTGAGAGAGCAGAGATCTGGAGCAGGCCTGACAAACTCGTCTCTGGTGCAGGGACGTAGCCTAATGCTGCTAAAACTTAATGGCCTGAGATTGTAACAATTTCCTCGCAGTTTTTCCTCCCTCCCCCTCCCCTCTCCTCCCCTCCCCTCCTCTTCTCTCTCTCTCTCTCGCTCGTCACTGAACCTCCAGCACCCAGAACGGGCTCGTCTGCCGCTCGGGGCCAGGGGCGGTGCTTGGGGAAGGACGCGAGCTCGGTGCAGGTAGCAGGCCTGGGCTCGTGCCGAGGACCCGCAGGTCCCGCTCCGCCGCCGATGGCGGCGCGCGGCCTGCGGAAGTCGCTGCGGCCCGGCCAGGCGTCCTGCTGGAGTCCCGCCTTCCCGTGCGTTTCCCCGGTGCCTCCTTTGTGTGACCCTGCAAATATCCTCTGGGCCTGCTCGTTACTCGGCTCAGCCAGTGCGGAGCGGCACGCTGCTTAATTTGGCACCCCCGGATACTCTTCCAGACACCGCAAAGAGCAAAAGGAGACGAGACGAATTCCCTGCCGGCTGTTATCACACAGCGGCAGATGCGTACCGTTGCACATGTTTGGATTTTTAAGTGCTGCCTTTTCTCTCTCTCTCTCTCTCTCTCTCTCTCTCTCTCTCTCTCTCTCTCTCTCTCTCTCTCTCCCTTTCTCTCTCTCCCGTAATTTGAGAATTAGACAGAGTCTTGTTGGTGTAATAGTGTCACACTGTATGTTATGTCACGACACGCACTGACAGGCACAGGCTCAAGGCATAACATTTTTACGCGGGTTTCAGTTAGAAACGGCTTGGCCTATTTCTTCGTACTTCAGTCATCTGGAGGACACCATAACAAGAATCCCTGCTAAGAATTTTTCAGGCTTGAGTGGCAGAGAGAATACGTTCAAAGGTCAATCATTTGCTATAAGTCTCTGTATTCAGTCAAAGAAATGAATTTGCTACTATTCCCCGAGCTCACATTTCCCATACTGATACTAAATTTGACTTTGCATGAATGCCAGAACAGCAGCCTGTTCCAGAGTCAGCTCTGCCACTTAGATTCGAATGGGGAGCATCTCAAACTGGGTGTGATGAAGTGGCCTCATGTAACAAAATCAACTGAAGCAGAAGAGAAATCTGAACCCAGATCAGCTCTTCCACTCTCAGACATCTTATGCAAACAGAAAATGAACCTCATTCTGGTTTCATTCCCATGCTTTTTTTTTTTGTTCTAGAACATGCACATCCTTTCTGCTTAAACTATCCTAAATATACATATGCTCTAAAATGCAGGCAACAATTTTATCAATAAAATTAACAAATCATGATGTTGCTGACACATTCTAAACATTCTCTTTGCTATAAATTTGAGACTGGGTCATATATGCAGCATGAGATTTTCTTCTCTGTCTGTACCCATCCACCCTCAACCGCTGGATGGCATGGCGTCTAAGTGGATGTGGCTTTGGGCACCAGGTTGGCGACGGGCACTGTGCCCTCTGCCATCGGTCAGCCAGGGCCTCTCTGCTGGTGCTTGGCATGATGTGCCTTGGCGTGACATGTGCTCCCATCCGAGAAAGCACAGACGATGGCAAGGCCAGACAAGATTTGCCTATTTGCGCCATTGAAGAGCTGGTGGCCTGCTGAGCCAGCAGGCTTCCTCTGGCATCAGAAAAGGTTCTGATGCCTGATGTTGGATTGACGTGTCATTCAGGACAACACAATGGGATATGCAGACAGGACAGCCAGATAGAGACAGGGCCTCACAGTAAAGCTCGGTTACTGTTTGGAAAGAAGATCGGCTCCACAGGGTCCACCTTTTGGGCTATCTGGAAGTGTGCGGTTGCTCAAGAAGGGGGAACTGCTTGGTGTAGACTGGGATGGTGTTACCAATAGTTCATCTAGTAACTTGTGTTGACGTTGTTCATTAAAATGTGAGGGAATCGAAGACAAACATGGTTTTCAGCTGGTTTTCGTAACATGCACATTATCACCAGCCAGCACTGGGAATATCTTCAGTGGTCACGGGGGCACATGGATGTCATCAGAATCCTTTTAACATTTAATAAGGATGCGACTGAAAATGTCAGAAAATTTAAATAAAGAGCAAAATCGAATTTGAGCAGGACTGGAAGTTTACTTCAGAGCTCTGGATTACCAAGCACATCTTTTTCCCTTTCTGAGACCACATGCTCTGTAATTATCACGACAGCGACTCTGTCAGTGTTTGCTTCACAGAGCAAAACCCACAGAAAACGACGAGGGCAGTCAAGCTTGGAAATGAATGTGTGTGAAAACTCAGCAGGTGAGAGTAGCACACACATCTGTAAAGCTTTACACTTTAACTGGACATTGTAATTGTATTACACAAACACAGCAGAGAAAAACATGATCTTCTTTTTTAAAACATAGCTTCTGAGATATTTTCACAGGCATAAGGCTACCAATGTAGATCAAGGTTCCTGAACCAAGTAGACAGAAAGGGAAAGAGAGAGAAACAGAGAGAGAGAGAGAGAGAGAGAGAGAGAGACAGAGACAGACAGAGAGAGAGAGAGAGAGAGCGAGAGAGAGAGCGAGACAGAGACAGAGACAGACAGAGAGAGATACTAAAAGCACAACATTGATGTGATGCAGTGTGTCAGATATAATTCCGGCCTTTCCGCTTTGGCTGTGGCCCTGTATAATCCGGTCTCTTTTTGCTGGAGCTAAGCCAGACCTGTCCGCTCCCTGGAAGAGTTTCTCGCCTTTGGGATCGTCTCCAGACTCCCTGGAGAAAGTAATCTACATTGCAGAGTTGAAGCGTGTGGTAGGCTTTGAGGACAGGGACGCGGGTGACCATCCACCCCACTCCCATTCACTGTGATGTCACTGCCTGGCTGATACATTTCCAGAAAGCAACATGGAAATATTCCCGTGTTAGCGCACATAGAGAACGACGAGTCTCCTTCCTGAAGGTAGCCACGTTTGCCAAATCGACTATACATACTGTAACAGCCGAGAAAACCCAACTTCACGTCGTTGCCTATCATCTCCTCAGAAACCTGCCACTTCCACCCAGACTGAGCAGCGCTTGTTTAAAGGAGCGTGGTCTCTCAGGGTGTTGGCACCCTGTGCCAGATCGTCCCATCAGTTTCTCCCGGAGGACGAACATTCCCGTCCTTTAAACCAGGACAGCTTCAGACAGAGGAGAAGCTTGATTTCACCACTTGACCACTGGAGGATTGAGACTGCCTTTCTCTGCATCAGATGCCACCCTAACCTCACATGTAACGTGTTGCATCAGACATTAGACTTCACCAAAAGGCCTTGAAGAGCTACAGTGACTCACAGTAACAAATAACATGAACGTGTTCATCATACAAACATCCTGAGGTAAAAAGTAAACTTTCTTCAGGTTTTGTTCCAGTCAGATGGCAGAATGTTGTTTTTTTTTAACTGACCATTTCTCTCTCTCTGTCTCAGTGCTCTGCGACTAAGGGTGGGGGTGGGGGGTTGTTGGGGGGGGGGGGGCGATCATGAGAGGGAAATCATAGGTCTACAGATGTTTTCAAGATGTTTTTCTGTCAGTAGCAGATTATCCCCTGTAGCAAAATCTCATTAAACTGCAATTTACAGAGCTGCGCTGATGTTACCATCAACCAAAATTAAAGGCATTAATTTTTCAAAAAGAAGTTTGCAGAAGTCCTCACAATAAATGACATGCACTTCGGAAGAATGATTTGCCCGAGAATTATTTGTAAAAAAAAAAAAACCCGTCTTAACAAAGCACCAGGACTGGACGCGAGTGACGCGCGAAAAGTGCAAATGCGCCCATTTAGGTGGAGAGAGGGTCTGCGTGGAGATGTGTGTATTAGCGCACCCATGCTGCGTCAGACGAGGGACTAGCGGAATATGACACCAAGGCCGACGTTATGACACGAGTCCCCGCGCGTTACGCCCCTCTGTGACCCGGGGACAACAGTCTGTCACTGTTCTACCTGGTCACCAATGGTCGTGGACTACCGTTCTCGGTGTGCGATGACTGTGTTCAATAAAGAAAGGTTCTCTCGTTCTCTGATTAAGCTTTTTGACCTACCAACCAAGTTCACGGTGATACTAGCGTGCACTTAACACCGTCAATGTGACAGGCTAGTCTGAATAACCGAGACGGAAAACTGTTAAAATATTCACACGTTTTATGCCGTTATTGCAATTCATGAATATTTAGAGATAGGTTTTTAAAGCGAATTGGTAATATATAACTCTTCGTGCAGTGTCTTGAATGCAGTAGTCTTCAAATCGCCATGCTAATGTCGGTACAATGTACATTTCTACCATGGAACTCGTAAGAAATGCAATACGTATTTAAGAGTACTACAGATAAACCGCTTAACATACAAAACATTATAAATACAAAAATTTAACGCGTTTCAGGTTATGCTTTGAGGATTGAAGCCAAATTCGCTTTTTTTTCTCACCGTCGCAATGTCTTTCACACTCACTCGCGCGCGCGCGCGCGCACACACACACACACACACACACACACACACACTTTTTTCCAACAAGCGAGGACGCACAATCGTTACAGCTGTCCAAGTTGGATGGATTGCACAGCTGTCTAGAAAACGCTGGTCTATTACAATATGGGAATGAGTTTGTCTGAAACTTTCAAAGCATCAGTTCGACTAGCAAGGCAGACTGATGTTTACATCTTTTAAGCATTTATGCAGAGACCTGTTTTCTCTCTCTCTCTCTCTCTCTCTCTCTCTCTCTCTCTCTCTCTCTCTCTCTCTCTCTCTCAAACACACACACACACACACACACACACACACACACACACACACACACACACACACACACACACACACACACACACACACACACACACACACACAACATGTGAATAGGAAAACAACGAAAAATGGAGATTGCAAAAAAAAAACTCCATTAAAAAAATTGACACTGTGATATTGTTA
>NC_137510.1:2157500-2165000 GCF_041902795.1 Electrophorus electricus | reverse complement strand
CAGGATGGCATATTCGCCTCCCTGTTGATCAGATAATTTGCAGAGCAGCACACCTGGTGAGATTTGCAGAACACTAAACTCTGAGCTGTGCTATATGCATGAGAACAAACACCTTAAAGACTTGCTCCTGAGGACCTCAGAATTACCAGCTCCATTCAGAATGGAATGAAGGCACTGCCCATCTTGAAGCATGGGCCTGATCCAAAATGGCTGCCACAGCCTACAGTTTCTTTATAGGGATTGGGGCAGATCTGGGATAAGATTAGCTGTAACTGGTGAATGTGATGGGCTCAGTGTGCAACAGTTCAAACTCTCCCCCCGGGAACAAATAACGGATGAAAGACTGGAGTCAGGCAGATGTTGAACTGGTTGGAAATGTTAAAGTGAGGCCAAGGGATCCCCAAAAACCAAATAGCAGACTATAGTGAGTATCCTGGAGGATCACTGCATGTCTCCCTCCTGTTTTCCATACCTGCCTTTTTCCGAACAGGACCTGTGAGGGATTGTGTGTATCCGAGTGGGAGAAAGCTCACCCGACCCATAAAAATGGTGATCCGTTATTTCTCTCTGGTTTTTCTCTCCGGTTTTTTTTTGGCAGCGTTTTGTTTTTTTTGTCAACGGTGGTAAAGAAAAGGACAGAACACAGGCAGCCTAATGGAATGGGGGTCTTAAAAACAGAGAGAGAGAAAGAGAGAATAGAGACCAGAATGCGCTTTACAGCCAGGTACCTCAGCACTGATTTTAGGGTAGGGGTCCTCACACAGTGCTGCGAGCGTGCTGTTGCCATGGTAACAGCCATACGACCGCCCAGTACACTTATGCACCGTGTGCTGTTACCCCCCTCCAGGACCTCAATCATTAGCCAGACCTCTGCCATTTCATACCATATCTGACTGGGTCCTACTCTGTCAGTGGAGTGGGGCTTGATTTCAGCTTATTATCAGAGGCGACAAAACAAGTTTGTACAAACGGGTGGTTAAGGTTAATGGACTAGGAATAGGGTTACGTTTGAAGTTTGAACATTTTTGGCTTTGTTTTCAGCAGTTGCACTGCCAGCGTCATAGTATTTGTGTGTTTCGATAATTATTAGGAAGGTTAAGCTGATTCAGTTTTTGTGTGAGAAGATGAAACGCAGTTCTGCCTAACTCAACGATGCTTCCACACTTGAATAATGTTGGGCATACAGTATATAATTTTGACCAAATAGCATGAAGAGAACTGGCAAGATGTCGATCATACAGTCTGTTGAGGAGATGACAGTTTTTTACATACAATAATAACGACATTCCGACATTCATTTATATCACTTTTTAATCAGGACACAGTATTGTGCTTTAAAAAGAAACACTGACTTCATTTCATGATTTTAAATTAAAAAATAAAACATAAATGAAATCAATGTAAGGTCCAGTGAAGAGGACTACCTGTTCTAGAACTGAACGAGCCCAGCAGTGCCGAGCTGCTACAGCAGAGCACGTTCTCCGGGTGGAGTGAGCGTGAAGTCCCAGCAGCCGCACGGAGTCAGTGGTGGTAAGCTACGGATCACTGCCTGACGACCGTCTCTGCTCACTGTCACTCTTCCTTTTGTATTTATAGACTCTCTTTTCCCGCAGCACAATGGCCTCCATATCAAACATTTTAAATGATGCTTGAAATACCAGTCACTTGACTTTGATGTCACAGGCAATTAAATCCAACCTTCCCCTTTCCCGGTTAATAACGGCAATCTCTCCCAGGCTACTGCCTAATTAATATGTGCAATTTGTCACTTTGCAGTGACACGTGTATTTCAGTGGGAGAATCGTGGAGGGGACAATAGCGTCGGATGGGGTGAGCTCTGTCATTAGAAAGCCAGCCGTCACTCGGGCTTCTCACTTCTGATCTGAGCTGTCTGTTCTCCTGTCGGATGTAATGCAGTTTACAGTAGAATTCCACTCACAAGACAGCACAGAAGCCTATGCACACACACACACACACACACACACACACACACACACACACACACACACACACACAGACACACACAGACACACACACACACACAGACACACACACACACACACACACACACACATAGACACACACACACACACACAGACACACACACACACACACGTGAATCTTTTGTCCAAAAAAGGCAAACTTAGTCTTTGCCTTAGTCCTATATAGGCATCCTTGTATTGCCTATACAAAACAAACAAACAAACAAAATATTTACCTTGGAGCACATTTGTTTGGGGATGCTCAGTTGGTTAAGGAATATGATGCCTCATTTCAAAATGGAATTGTTTTGCAAAGCTGAGGAGACATGATTTGTTTGCATATTTTGATAAAATGAGCCACATGTATTATTATTACCCATCTGAAAAAAGCAGGAATAGACGCTCCAGTGGTCTGGAGAAAGTGCTCATAACATGCCTGTCATCACTGTTTGATCTCTGTAAACATTTCTGAATTAAAACATTCTATTAGGAATAAAAGCATAATTTAGATATTTGGTATTATGCTCATCATCTCTTGTGTTTTTTTCTATGACATTTTCCAAGCATCTTGCTAAGCCGTGAAATAGTGGCTTGAAATCACGAGAACATCCATTTCTTTCTGTATGTGCCACTTTGTTTCTCCTTGATGCAGACCAGAAAACAATGAGAGTGTAAGTTGGACGTATGATCTCTATAAATGAAACAGCTATAAGCTTCTGCATGTCCAGGTAATGAACATAATTCAGACACGTGGCAGTGAGCCTTTCCTTATCTTAGAAATGTGAAAGGAATGAGTGACATTCATTGCCTGACTGTGTAATTAGAGCCCTGTTTGTGCGCGTGAACGTGTTTGTGTGTATGTGTGGGTGTTTGCGTGAGCACGTGCACATGTATGTGCGTGTGTTGTCAATTTCAGCAGTCGCACAGCAGGTGGGAGAGCAACACCATGGACAAATCAGTGTTCGTGAGACATGAGGAACGGGCATCTTCAAGCCCCCTCACACGAACACCCCTCCCTCCCCATACACACATACCCCAGGTAGCACTGGAATTTCAATGACCTCATGTCCCACACGGAAAACAACCCCGAGTGAGTCTCCTCTTCAGAGCTGGCGTGCCCTGCCCAAACACCCGGCTATGCTCCATGCCTGGTCCTGCCACGTGAACATCTGCACCGCAAACGGGCCCTTCATCCGCGTGCTCAATATCCCTCATGGACTCGCACTTTTTTACTGGCCGCTCCGCCTAATGTAGCATGTAGCGCAGTATTGTAGTGTTATATGCCACACTGGAAGAGCCAATTCATTTGCATAATTTGGTGCACGGTTGCCATGACTCTGAGGCAGGACGGGTGGGGTGCCGTGGTTGTCATGTCTGTGCCACCACAGTGCGTCTGATTCCGATTCATCATCTCCGCCCTTCAATTAATTACACTTATGACAAACTGGAGCCCGTGGCCACACCGAGACACTCCTGCGCCTCCAGAAGCTTGTGTTTTGGTGAGCCACCTTCACACGCCCACCCCTCATGCCTCAGGCTGAATAAAATTAATATTTTGTTTCCCATCTGGAAGACTCCAGTAAAATTAATGAGGGAAGGAGGCCTGTAGCATGTGTGTGTAGATGAGGGTGTGGTTATGGGTTCTGTAAAGCATGTAGGTGGCCTCTGTATGCCTGAAACTCCCAGCACGTCCTCGCGGCTTCTGCAAACGAGCGATTACTCGGTTTTCTGATCTCGGCTTAGTGCAACATCCTGACACTTCCACGTCCTTTATTTCCAAGTAGTGCAATAAACAAGCCACGGACACCTCCACTGTCCACCTGCCATGTCTTGTCTTTTGGCGCATTGGTGCTGACTTATCGGAGTCTGGTTGTAACCTTTGTTTGAGAAGTTGCCTTACTGGCTGCTAATGGTTACTGCCACTTGGTAAATCTAATTTAAGATAAAACTTGATTGCTATCAAATATTAGCCACTATCTGGGCCATATATTTATGGTGAAAATTAGATATACATGCAGTCTGTGAGTAAACATATATCAAGTAAGACCAGGAGGTATTCAGAGTCGCCACTGGGTACCGTTCAGATGACAGCGGGCCGAGTGAAAGCATTTATCCAGCAGAAAACTGCGGATGTGTAGAACAGCCAAGAACAAGTGTCAAAGTTTAGTTTCTTAAAATGTCAACAATCCACACCAGAACCATTTGGGTTTTGAGTACGTCCCACTATTGCCCCCTAATACAATGCCAAGCGGAAAAGGAGGAGCTACACAAATAAAAACAAAAATGCCAGCGTCATGGGTGGAGAGCGAGCAGGAAATGAGGAAACAACAACAAAAACAAACATAAAAGACATTACTCATTACATAAATACAGGTAACAACACACAGGTGGTGTGGACCAGGAGGCAGGACACACACCACCTGTGTGGGAGTAGCAACAAACCAAAACAGACAAACGCGTACCTGGTGGAGAAACCTGACGGAGGCACCTGACAGAAGCACCGGCACAGGTGGATGAAGGTGTCAGTGTGGTAAAAAATGCATCGTCACATTATAAATGCGAATGCTATGGAAACTCCTGTAAAATAAGCACATTTATTACTTTATACTAACATTGACACTTTTAGTGTGAAATGTGTCTGAAACATTTTTATGGTGTAAGTTATATAGCCATGTTAGCCACATACGCATAGCCATAAGCAAGCTAGCTAACTAACTTTAGCAAATGAGAAGTAGCAAATTAATTTATCCATATTTGTAATAGAGCTGTTTGTAAAACAATATAAAGTAGATCCCTTTAGATCTGTTTAGGTTTGTTTTCAATGCCAGTGTGATATATAAAGTTGCCATGAAATCCAAGGCAACATTCTCTGATAAAAACTTCTGACTCCTGCAGTGTAACTTACAGTTGCTTAATTGATAGAACATTAGCTTCCCTGCTAGGGTTGAAGGGAGGCAGGGAGAGAGAGAGAGAGAGAGAGAGAGAGAGAGAGAGAGCAAACAGTGAGAATTTCTTTGAGAATTTTCTTCATTTAAAGATGATCTTTGCCATTTCAGGTGCAGATACTAACCATTTCGATAAAACCTTTTTATTTTATTTTTTTTATTTTATTTATTTATTTTTTTAATCTCTAAAGTAGCCTTCACAGTCATGGCTTAGTATTTCATATGTTGATGATGTTAGCTGTTCATTTTGTTAGTACAAATTGGTGCAGGATGTTAATGTTTTGTGTACGAACCTGTCAAACTTATACTGTTTACTAGTGTAAAATATGTGCATCATATTATTAGTGTACTTACACTAGGCCGAAGCCAGTTGAATTTTATCCGGAGGTGAGGGCGGGCGCACTCTGGCCACGCTCTCTTTCTATGGATGATATCAGGTATGGGGTTCAGCAGTTTATGGATAGATAGTTACCAGCAGAGATGGCTACGAACAGCTAACCAAGGTGATTCCATCGATCCCAGGACAAACAGGAGAGAGATATTATCCATCTTGCCCTGATGGTCTGCTAAGATAACTCATAACTCATATATTGGTTGGTAGTTAGCATGATTGCCACAATTATTTTTAATGGTGATATTGCCCATACGTGCAGCTACAACTATTACCATTGTTGATAAAATAAGGCTTTGAAAAAGCTTGGTTTTGAAAGACCTAGCGTGCTGGCTGACTAGCGCCACACTGAGAGGTGGCTTTGGGCTAAACACAAATGGCAAGCTTCGTAATGGTTTTTAAAAAAAAGTTCAGAAATAAAACATGAACATGTATGTAAAGTATTAAATACATCGTCTTTAGACTGAGAGGTTGTTTTGGAAGAGCTTAAATACTATGAGATAGCCTCATTTGCTAGCACAACAGTAAGTGGTATTCAAAGATTCCTTGGTAACTATGACAACAGGCCTCATCAGAGTGTGGACACTACAGGAGTCTTGTACACCATGACCAGTTTTAGGCCAGACATCCAGTTTTGGGCCAGACCGTCCAGTTTTAGGCCAGATGCTCCAGTTTTAGGCCAGATATCTAGTTTTAGGCCAGACATCCAGTTTTAGGCCAGACCGTCCAGTTTTAGGCCAGATGTTCCGTTTTAGGTCAGCTGTCCAGTTTTAGGTCAGCTGTCCAGTTTTAGGTCAGCTGTCCAGTTTTTCAGCTCTCTGTCCTCCATCCAGCTGAATATCTGGATGGACGGCAATTTGTCATTCTGGATTGAGCTGGTAGTTGTTTGCATTGATTATTTCAGCTTGTCATGGGGTCACATGCATGTCAAAACAAATACCTTTCATTGGTTTAACAGATCGCCTCGTACCTCAGCTATTGGCTAACTGCAGAAAGCACGTACTCTCATTAGATAGACCCTTTTTATGGGTTTGAAAATATCAAAAACTAATGTGACTTCAGTCATCAGATCTTCTCCTGAATTGAATATTAGGAAAAATGAATATAATTTCTATAGATTTCTGGATCATGTTGGTCAGTTCTGTTAGATAGCCAGATAGGTTTTAATGCTTTTTATTCGGAGTGTTGTAGTGACATTTCCCATGTTAGGAGTTAAAGGAGTTATTAAAGTCCTAGAGGGACCTGATGTAACAGTAAAGATGAGACACAACTGCAATTGCTGAAATTTGCATAAACCAGAAATACAAGTGACCATGTTTAATATCTATCTATCTATCTATCTATCTATCTATCTATCTATCTATCTATCTATCTATCTATCTATCTATCTATCTATCTATCTATCTATCTATCTATCTATCTATCTATCTATCTATCTATTTGTTCATTTGTTGTTAGTTGTAGATTAAATTAATTACAAATTACAAAATGGGTTGTTTTTTAGCAATCTGCACAATAGATTAGCTTGAAGATAGCTTGCCTCGGGAAGCCAAGGCAGTTCTTTCAGCACTCACATGGAAAGCTCGTGTTTTGGTCTTCCTGGCCACTATAGACACTTGCATTAGACGCCAGCTGTGCATGGAGTGGCAGTCCAGTGAAAGTAGCATCGCTTAGTTGTAATGCAGGCCTAATTTTTGAGAATGTGTGTGACTGATTTGATAATGTAATACATGGTATGTGATTTTTATTTAATATTGTGAAGCCAGAAAAATAAACACCATAAGGAAAAATGAAATAAATAAATACAGTAAATGAAAAAAAAATACACATACATATTTTGCATTTGATTAAAGTTGATTATTGATTTCGTGCAGGTTCCGTGGGGGATACAGTGTTAAGCAGCATGATGAAAAGCTCTCTATATGCAAAACACCTCGGCAAGTCAGAGCTCGTAATGTTTCTGACACCTTACACTGACCTCATTTACCCATCATGTCAGTCATAATAATTAGACTTAAATGTTGATAAATGATGATAAATTCCCCCAGCGACACTGCTGAATATTCATGACAAGGTGTTAGGTCTTCATCTGGCTACAGCAGGACTTCCGCTTAACGCACTGGCCTGGGTAAAGCCCCTGCATCGCAGCCTGGGACTGAGCACAGTTCAGGCATGTGCTGAA
>NC_137510.1:2150000-2155000 GCF_041902795.1 Electrophorus electricus | reverse complement strand
GTTTTTTGTGGAATTTGGAAATGCTCATTTTATTTGGCTTATTGGTATTCTGGATGTATGACATCCACACAGGGACCGTGTGCCTCCGCTCAGTTTTCCCCGCAGCTTAAAGACAGAGCACAAGGGGAAGTGCATCCCTCCAATCCCACACAGAGCAGAAGAGAATTCCGGTGGGCATCCCTCGGATTCCACACAGAATTCCGGTGGGCATCCCTCGTATTCCACATAGAAGGCTTCAAATGCAAGATGCCGTACCTTCAGAATGCTTTGTCTGTTCTATTAGTAGTCTTTGTGAACTCCAGAATGAAAAACAGTTCCTGTATTTGTTCATTTGTTCATGATGCAGTGAGAACGTTTTCTGCGATAATGAGGCATCTAAAACGAGATGTCATCAAATAATTCATATTACTGTTAAGTGAAACACAGACTGCAGCTGTAACATTGATCTAGTAACATGTCACTGAATCAAAGAGACTCGTGCACTCCAGTCTTTATTTACTCCTGTGAGTATCATCGCTTCTCCTCTCAGTTGGACTCCTTCTAGACCTCCCTTTTATTTTTCATAAGGAAAATAGAGAGAGAAGGGGGAGAAGACTGTAATGGCCTCCTCTTAAACAACACATTGAAAAGAGGAAGGAAACGAACTACCATCTCAGTTAGCTCTCACCATGCCTGCTCTCTCTCATTGATTCTGGACCGGTGACAAACAGACGACGGGTCCGTGTCCGTGGGGGGATCCTCGCTCCCTCTCTCCCTCTTCTGCACTCTTCCGTGTCCATATAAGTTGCATGCTGCTTCTCAGGTGGAAAAAAATGTTTTGGAAACAAAAAAAATGGTATTCAATAAACAGCGCGGCCAGCGTGGGGTTGGGCCAGCGTGGGGTTGGGCCAAGTGTGCGTGAACCGGCAGTTTGTGGATCAGAGTAATGGAACTGCAGAGGGGCCGGGGACATGGGTGTACATTAACCAGCAGCACAACGCACCCGTGACAGCCAGCCCCACCGCTGGGAATACTGCTATTAACTGTCCTCATATTCTTTCAATTTCAAATAACGGCCGGAGCGTCAGTGTGGCATCTGGAGGTGTTTTCGTGGTAGTGATGTTTTTTTGTTTTTTTTTCCGCTTAATGTAGGCATTTTGCTGTGAATATTGTGTAGGGCATTCGATGCGGGTGGGCGTTTTTTTTTTTTCTGATGGCACCGTGACCGTGAAGGTTGTCCGGAGGGTCACCATTCACACGCCTGTTATTTTTTGTCGAAGCCATTTTGGTCGTGTGATAACGTTGTGACCAAGGCTTAAACCCTAGAAGATGCGATCGATGACAGCTCAGCTGCATCTGAGGAATTGTTTTACGGAAGTGTTGTTCCGATTTCCCTAAAGATCTGCTCCTGGATGGAAACACACTGAGCGTTCGATGCCAAAGCCATGTGCACAAACCCGCCATCTGATGTTTCTCTCACATGACAGATGTTTACGCATATGTGAAAACTACTCTGCAAAGCATGTGGCCATCTCCACGGCAACCTGTGTGCATTGTGTCTTCAACAAAAAAACTGAAGTCTCTGGCTCATCTCGTGAAATTTCTCCGTCCTGCACGGGAGCCAGCGAGGCGTCCATCTGGCCGAGGCAAGCAAGCACTGCCACTCAGATGTACACGATGCCCATGTTGCACCATGCTGCTCCATCCAGCCCTTCCATGACCTAATGTGTCTGCGCCAATCCATCCAGCAGTCTGATTCTGCTGTCAAGACCTGCGTTTCAATTTCTGTTATATAACCACAACAACTAATACATTTTACTAGTAATAATACTGCTAAAACACTAAAACTCAGCTGATACTTAATAATTGGTAATGCATTATTTAAACTCTGTGTTTTGGAAAATTATGAAATCCAAATGCGCATCATGGGTGTACATCTTTGTCACTCATCTGCTGACTTTCTGTTATTCTGACACCATAAGATTAGTGTATCTATCACACAGCCTTTACAGGTTCACACCCAGTGTTGATGAGGACAGTAGGACTCTCAAAGTGTCGTAGGTTCTACTGATGGTGCTTTGAAACTTATTTTCCAGCTGTGTGTAGTGATGCATAGTGTGGAGGTTTGAGTGCTGAAACACTGTCCCATGCAGCCGAGGTTTTTAGGGTTTTATTGATTGATTGATTGATTTTTTTTTTTTGGGGGGGGGGGGGGGTTGAACGAACTACTTTGAATCACCTGTCAGTTAATGTGCAGGAGAAACATGTGCATCTTTAAACTGTGCTTGTCCATCTCTCCTTGGGTGGGGGGGACGTGTTGTCTTGGAAATACATAGTAGAGGGAGTTACATACACTATTATGACAAACAGTGCACTTTCTGCTTAGAGAAATGGTGGAAAACCATTTCAATTTGTGACATCTGCTCTGCTTCAATAACTCACAGCGTTTTGTGTCATTTTAATGTTTCATAAGTAAATAGTGTATTCTTTGGGAACACGGAAAGGCCTTTCGCTCTGCAGCTGTTGGCTGTTCGTTTTATCTTCCATAAACAAGCTAAACACAGATGCCAGCGTAATGTGATTTTGCTCAGACTATTAACCCTTTGTGGCGCTCTCTTCCAGTTGTGCTTTTGTATGCTTCAGCGCATTTCTGTGCAAGGGAGAGAGGTAAAAAAAAAAAACCCTATTCAGCATTATCTGCACTTCCTCATCAAGCCAGTGCGGTTGTACCGTTTGCCACATTACAATGGCTTCGTCCCTCACTGCCACCGGCGTCGGGGCTTCGGAGCAGGCGACAGCGCTGTGAGCCGCTCAACATTAATTCTCTCAATTAGACTCATTCTCCGCCTTTGTTAACACCTTAGCATTTGGGGCGCTGTTTAAAAAGAGAGAGAGAGAAAAAAGGAAGAAAGAGAGAGAAGCCCAAAGTTGGCATTATGAAAGACAGCCGGCTCGCTCTCCGTCTCTGCGTTATGCGCCTCCATCATTTGTGGCGTTTGCATTTGCGATGATTGATTATCATTACCTTTTCTTGCAAATCTGCAGCTCATTACGGCGAGTGCGCTGGCACGGTGAGCGCGTGGAGAGAGTAGAGCGCATCTCTCTGGGAGAGGTGCAGAGGAGATGCACTCCTGCGTTTGGCTATTAAACACAATGAACGGCCTCCTTTGTTAATAACAGCTGTTCTTCGGGGAGCTAGCCTCGATACGCAGCCTCACACCTTCTGTTTGGGCACTCCAGCGCACGACAGTGAGGCCATCAGTCGGCAGCTGGCTAATGCCTCTCTCTCCCCTGCAGTTTACACTCTCCTGCTCTCTCACTCTCTCCCCTGCAGTTTACACTCTCCTGCTCTCTCACTCTCTCCCCTGCAGTTTACACTCTCCTGCTCTCTCACTCTCTCCCCTACAGTTTACACTCTCCTGCTCTCTCACTCTCTCTCCTACAGTTTACACTGTCCTGCTCTCTCACTCTCTCCCCTACAGTTTACACTCTCCTGCTCTCTCACTCTCTCCCCTACAGTTTACACTCTCCTGCTCTCTCACTCTCTCCCCTACAGTTTACACTCTCCTGCTCTCTCACTCTCTCCCCTGCAGTTTACACTCTCCTGCTCTCTCACTCTCTCCCCTACAGTTTACACTCTCCTGCTCTCTCACTCTCTCTCCTACAGTTTACACTGTCCTGCTCTCTCACTCTCTCCCCTACAGTTTACACTCTCCTGCTCTCTCACTCTCTCCCCTACAGTTTACATTCTCCTGCTCTCTCACTCTCTCTCCTACAATTTACACTCTCCTGCTCTCTCACTCTCTCCCCTACAGTTTACACTCTCCTGCTCTCTCACTCTCTCTCCTACAGTTTACACTCTCCTGCTCTCTCACTCTCTCCCCTACAGTTTACACTCTCCTGCTCTCTCACTCTCTCCCCTACAGTTTACACTCTCCTGCTCTCTCACTCTCTCCTACAGTTTACACTCTCCTGCTCTCTCACTCTCTCCCCTGCAGTTTACACTCTCCTGCTCTCTCACTCTCTCTCCTACAGTTTACACTGTCCTGCTCTCTCACTCTCTCCCCTACAGTTTACACTCTCCTGCTCTCTCACTCTCTCCCCTACAGTTTACACTCTCCTGCTCTCTCACTCTCTCCCCTACAGTTTACATTCTCCTGCTCTCTCACTCTCTCTCCTACAATTTACACTCTCCTGCTCTCTCACTCTCTCCCCTACAGTTTACACTCTCCTGCTCTCTCACTCTCTCTCCTACAGTTTACACTCTCCTGCTCTCTCACTCTCTCCCCTACAGTTTACACTCTCCTGCTCTCTCACTCTCTCCCCTACAGTTTACACTCTCCTGCTCTCTCACTCTCTCCTACAGTTTACACTCTCCTGCTCTCTCACTCTCTCCCCTACAGTTTACACTCTCCTGCTCTCTCACTCTCTCTCCTACAGTTTACACTCTCCTGCTCTCTCACTCTCTCCCCTACAGTATACACTCTCCTGCTCTCTCACTCTCTCTCCTACAATTTACACTCTCCTGCTCTCTCACTCTCTCTCCTACAGTTTACACTCTCCATCTCTCTCACTCTCTCCCCTACACTCTCCATCTCTCTCACTCTCTCCCCTACAGTATACACTCTCCTGCTCTCTCACTCTCTCCCCTACAGTTTACACTCTCCATCTCTCTCACTCTCTCCCCTGCAGTTTACACTCTCCTGCTCTCTCACTCTCTCCCCTACAGTTTACACTCTCCATCTCTCTCACTCTCTCCCCTGCAGTTTACACTCTCCTGCTCTCTCACTCTCTCCCCTACAGTTTACACTCTCCATCTCTCTCACTCTCTCCCCTACAGTTTACACTCTCCATCTCTCTCACTCTCTCCCCTGCAGTTTACACTCTCCATCGCTCTCACTCTCTCACTCTGCTGTCACCTACACTATGAACTTGTCTTTTTTTCTGTCTTCTATAGTATCCCTCTCTCTCACAGCATATACAGCATATGATACAGCATCTCTCTCTCTCTCTCTCTCTCT
>NC_137510.1:2142500-2145000 GCF_041902795.1 Electrophorus electricus | reverse complement strand
TAAGTTTTACTGGGAGGGTTGTTGTTGCTGTTTAAAAATCTGGTTGCGGTTTAAAAAAAAACTGGTTTGCACATCGGGGTGATTCCCAAAACCAAAGTGTGAGGCTGAGTGCTATTGCTTTCACCTAGTACAGACTGAATCAACCTGATGCATTTTTGCTGTTTTGCGCAGATTAACTAAGTGTGTGTGTGTGTGTGTGTGTGTGTGTGTGTGTGCGCGCGCATAAGTGTAAACTGGGTTTGATTTTGTGGGTGACCAATAGAACATTCCCTGCCTGTCCGCCTGTCCACCAGTCAGTAAGTCAGCCCAGTGCTGAGTGTGTGTGAGCCCGCATGCTTGGATGATATACGTCGTGTGCCAGTGATGGCTGTGCTACAGTGGAAACGCACTCAGCAGCATGGTGCTCGGTCTCTGGCAGAGCCTCAAAAGGCCCAGAGGAATGTAAAACATGTCTCCGACATACCGAGCGCTCTCCATCTCAGAGCCGACGGATGCTACCTCCTGTGCACCAGCTGATACCACTCGGTTTCGCTCTCTCTCTCTCTCTCTCTGTCTCTCTCTTCTTCTCTAAGTTTAACCTTGGCCCTTCTGCTGAGTACCCGCACGTACTGAGAGTGAACGAGCGTTGCAATCAAAATGTAGCAAGGCACTTATAATTAGGTAGGTCAGTGGATTTGACTAATTTTATACCTCCCAGAGTAATTAGGTGATTGAAACTACAGAATGACCTACCTGTGCATATCACATGCCCCGTCAACCCAAGCCAAAGTACATGCCAAACCGCCTGCCAGATCGTGTCCCAGAGACCGGCACTGTCGCGTCACACCTCAGAGTTTATCTCCCAACAGAAGGACAAATGTACCGCGACGTTTACTGCCTCCACTGCTCTCGGAGGCTACGATCAGAGAGTTTCTTCATACTGGAACATTCTAGAAAGTGGCTCTGCTTGAGCCTGTGGTGGAATTGAACTTCCTATGGCTTCCAGAAAGAGGATACTAAGACTGAGACAAGCAAAGGCAGCTCGTACGACATCACAGGATCCAGCCAAGACAAATCACACAGGCTTGGGCTTCTGACTGGCTGGAGGACAGGTTTAGTTGCCCTAAACTCTAATATCACTTTATTTGTATGAAAACCTATAAAATGTCCTTCACTGGTAAGACTTTGTGCACATTCTTGGTCTGCTCGTGTTGGTCGCAGATATCTTCAGATGCAGGTGGAAGAACCAGCGTAACAAATGCATTACATTCTCCACGTACACCCGTTTCCATCTTTAGTGAACAAACTAGCCAGTCTCTGTGCTCTGCTGTTTGTCTCCTTGCTCTGTTTAATGCAGTCAGAGAAAATAGCACTTAAGGTGCAGTGTGTCACGCCATCATACATTCCTCCATTTATCTTGTGGTTTTTCTCTTTGTTTTTGTTTGAGACAACGTGAAATGTGACTTATGTTTGAGCTCGATATCCAACGTCCTCCAAACACACCAGAGACCAAAACACACACACACTCACTCTCACACACACACACACACACACACACACACACACACACACACACACACACACACACAAATACATACACACACACAAACACATACACAAAAACATGCTGTAAGTATCACTATGTAAATTGTCTACTTTGTAGAGAAGGATGACAGCAAAGAAACATTAAAATAAAAGAAACATTAAAAGTGTGTTTGACTGTAATTGTCAAGAAGCCTATTTGAGCTTTGGCAGGAGGAGGGAGTCACTGAAGAGGCCGCGTGTTGAGGTTGGGTGCCATTTGATTCGATGCTGATTATCTGATAATTTGAATTCGAGATAGAGTCCTCAGGGGGGCGATTTTACTTGGGAAGAGAAGGTGGGAGGCTTGTGTGTGTTATGTCCAATGAAAAAAAAGTCTTGCTCAAATACCAGCAAATAGTATGGAACTGTACTGGGCGACCTCTGTACCCAGAGTCCCTTGCGGTCGTGAACGGGATCGGTTGTGTGAGTGAGGCCGAGATACCTGACATGGGTGATCTGTCCCCGTTCTGCTCCAGTCCCTGGTCCAGGCCCTGATTTCCATCCGTGCTTCTGCTCAGCAGAGGGGCTCCGGCGGGTCAGCGGGCCCAGTGGCTCTCCTGAAGGGATTCATGCTGAATTCTCTCGGCACTCAGACATATAGCGGCAACGCTCCTCAACAGAACAGTATGAGGAAGTCTGAGCCTGGAGGCCTAGGATTGGCGAGACTGTTGGACAACATCGCTCAACATGTTGTGACTTTCTTTTTATTATAAAAATCTGTGGCTGTTGGGGAAGAAACCACACTCTTAGAGCTCATTAAGCTTTTTCCTGTCTCTGTCAATCTCTGTCTCTTTCTCTCTGTCTCTCTCTTTCTCTCTCTCTTTCTTTCTCTTCCTCTCATTCTCTGTCTCTCCTGTGCCTCCGCCAGGTGCCTCAAGGCCCTATTTAACTGGACACTACGCTCAGTATCTTGGTCGCATTGTGCAAATGGGGCTTT
>NC_137510.1:2125000-2137500 GCF_041902795.1 Electrophorus electricus | reverse complement strand
AAAGATGCCGCCATACAGAGGAGCTAACAAGCTCCGCCGAAGCATCCAGGCGGGCAAGCCGTGGCAGGGCATGAAATATCATCCAGTGGGTAAAGGTTACGGCAATATAACTTATTCTTTTTGTGCTTGTGTGCATGTTTTATGTTTTCTGCCGCCTACTTAATCTCAAGAGAAACTTTGCGTGTGTGGCCCGTTAGTGTGTGTGTGTGTTATGTTATTGATAACCCATTATTGGGCCTTCATTGTCTTGACATTGCAGCCATCACAGTTGCCTGTCAACTCCATGTTCATGATTCCTTTATAATAACATTATCAAGCATGCAGGGCCCCCAGAGAAGAGCCTGGAATGAAATCAATACTTGACCTGTGACTACGCTTTACTCTTACCCGTTTCACACAACCCTCGCCAGCAATGGTGGAGCACATAACAAGTACAACAAATATAAATGGGCAAAATAAGCAAAAATAAACGGAAGCACCTATAATGTGTTTATGTCAGAGTCAGGAGACCCTAGTACAGAGGACCAACAGCTTTGTGCGTGTCAGTTCCCAGGCGCCCATTAGCAAGGACCTTTGGGCATGCTGTAAATCTTCTGCGCTGGCCTTTGGTCCTGCCCAGAGCAAACGGGTCATTAGGACTGACACTAATGCACAGGCCTGATTAGCGAGCACACGTCTCCCTGGCCAATGGGCCAGGCTGGGTGACACGCCACTGTATTATGGGTAAATGATGAGGAAAAAGATGTGACCTTTAGGAGTATAACAGATACTGACAAACATAAGAGGAGAGGAGAGGAGAGAGGAGGAGAGGAGAGAAGTAGAGAGGAGTAAAGAGGAGAGGAGAGGAGCAGAGGAGAGGAGGAGAGGAGAGGAGGAGGAGAGGAGAGGAGAGGAGGAGGAGAGGAGAGGAGAGGGGAGAGGGGAGAGGGGAGAAGAGGAGAGGGGAGGAGAGGAGGAGAGGAGGAGAGGAGAGGTTGAGAGGAGAGGAGAGGAGAGGAGAGGGGAGGAGAGGAGGAGAGGAGGGGAGAGGGGAGGAGAGGGGAGGAGAGGAGAGGAGGAGGGGAGAGGGGAGGGGAGGAGAGGGGAGATGAGAGGAGAGGAGGAGAGGAGAGGAGAGGGGAGATGAGAGGAGAAGAGGAGAGGAGAGGTTGAGAGGAGAGGAGAGGAGAGGGGAGGAGAGGAGGAGAGGAGGGGAGAGGGGAGGGGAGAGGGGAGGAGAGGGGAGGAGAGGAGAGGGGAGATGAGAGGAGGAGAGGAGAGGAGAGGAGAGGAGAGGAGAGGAGAGGAGAGGGGAGATGAGAGGAGGAGAGGAGAGGAGAGGTTGAGAGGAGGGGAGAGGAGAGGAGAGGGGAGGAGAGGAGGAGAGGAGGGGAGAGGGGAGGGGAGAGGAGAGAGGAGAGGAGAGGAGAGGAGAGGAGAGGAGAGGAGGAGGGGAGAGGGGAGAGGATGTCGATGTGTTGCATTCACATTGTTTTTTTTAAACAGTCAGGTGTCAGATTATTTTTATGTTTAAATAATAATGACAAAATTCATGATACAATGATACAAAAACTGTAACAACACATTCTGATGATGCTGCTGATTATTTTTATTATTGTTGTTGTTGTTAAGAATAATATTTAAATTGGGAGTTGAGTTTGCTATTGTTACTTATCGTTTGTCAGGCCTGCTGTGAAGTGACTGCCTGAACTATATGGTTGTGTGTGTGTGTGTGTGTGTGTGTGTGTGTGTGTGTGTGTTTGTGTGTGTGTGTGTATGTGTGTGCGCATGGATGTTTGTGTGTGTCGGTCAAGAAAACACTCTTGGACAGGTGATGAGGTTGAATATTCCATTAGGCTGATACAGAATCCCCTCAACAGCATGCCCCAGGGCCAGGCCTGTCAAGCCAGGATCCGGAGTGATGGAACAGCCCCACCATGGTGCATGCAGCCTTGGCTTTCACCCATGCTCCACTGCTAGTGATGCACCAGTGGGGGCCAGCAGCCAGCACAATGCAGACCAGATGTGAGCGCGCCGTTTTCTTCTTCTGGTTTACAGGAACCACTGACAGCAGCTCGCGGTCTTCTCTTCACTGCAAATCCCAGAGCACAACCTTCAAACGTACACATTTATCCGTAACTACCAATCACCAGCTACTGTCCAAACATGGCTGCACCAGGGTTTCTTCATCCTGTTACCCAGAGTCCCTCACACCCAGGTTCATGGGGCAGTCCACTCTAACACGGCAGGAAGCTACCTTGCTCCTAGTCCATGCAAGATCACGCTATGGCGTGTTCACTTCCTGCTGTGTAATGCTTGTTGCTGGTGTTAAAAGACTGGGAATACAGTCATGCGTTTCAGGAAAAACAGAGTTATGATCAACTAATTTCTATTATAATATATTGTAAGTACAATTGAATATTATATGCCAACATAACATGGAACTTTATCATATTGTATCGTATTTTTTTAAGGGATTCTGTTTTTTGTTTTTTTTTTTGGTTTTCAGCACTGTGTGAGCAAACCTGTGTGTAAAATAAGGACCTTTCAACGTTTTCATTTCAGTTTCATTTCTAAATGTAACTTTAACTACTGGAATTCATAAATTTAAAAAAATAAATCAATAAATTACTATATACATATTTTTTTTTACTTTATAAGCTTACTTAAAAAGGAAAAAGTAACCACAATGAAAAAAAAGAAAAAGATCCTTATCTCATCCAAATAAATACGTTGTTTTAATGCTAAGTGTGAAATATTAATCAGTCATTTTTGGCGTGGGCCTACAGTGACAGATTGACCCAGTGAGAGGCATGTTGGGCTGGGATTGGGGGGGTCTCCACAAGAGACAGGCCACGCCTCCTTGGCAGATGTAATCGTCAGAGCGATTTAGCCGCTAAGACAACAACACACTTCTTTCGTTAGCAAGTCCCTTTGCTCCGATTACAAATGAGTAGCAACTTATTAACAACTTCAGTAATTTCCAGTGAGTTGGGAGTGTGGCACTTTTTTAGTGATTTATGGAAAAAATGCAAGAAAGATACATGTATAAAATTAATATGTGATGTGTTATGATGTGATTTCACACAGATGCTTTGAAATAGCATTTATGTAATGATTGATATTAAATAATTTGTCACCATTTATAGTAAATTTGTTTACTTGTTTGAACTAAAAAACAGCCTATTGAAAAGGTTTCTTTAAATTTTAAGAGCTTGTTTTAGTTCTGTTAATAGGCAGTAAACATGAGAGATCATATTTTTTTATTCATACCTGAGGGATAATTTTTGATAATTTAATTTGAAATATTATTAGATTAGCTTCTAATCAGCATTACCATTATCAATATTACCATTTGCACATCACAGGCGTAGTCTACACTTAGCGTCACCGTTATTCTTTTGTTGAGGTTATTTAATCAGTTATGTCCTTTCTTCACTTTGTCGTGATGTCGTAGGTTCATTTGGGGGTCAGACGATGTGAGCACTCATAAAGGTAACGTGGGATGTTCGTCTGTCAGAACGTGATGGGCGCTGTTGTAAACAACCAGGTGTCAGGACATCACCTCTTTCAATTACGAAGTCAACAGTTCCGGTCAGCAGGTGTCCTGTCAAAGCTCATGGCATGTGGCACAGAATCTACGCCCACACTAAAGTCTCTAGGACAGGGTTCTTTATCATCATCACCATCATCATCATCATCACCAAAATGCCACAGAACTGCAGGATAGTTTTTACTGTTCCAGGATGCTTGATTCTGCTCAACATCAAGGGTTGGATTCACATGAATAGTGAGTCTGAACATTTCGAAAAGCTTTCTAGGACTAGAGAGGACTTTCTAGGAATTGAGAGTAGCTATTTGTTTAGAACAGACCCCCCTGCAAAAAAAAAAAAAAAGGAAATGGAAAGCTTTAGTCTTTGATCCACCAGTCTTACAGTGCACATTATGTACATTAGCAGGTGAACATTAATACCTGACTCAGGCCAGTTCTGATGAACAGAAGGAGAAAGTAATTTAAGTGATTTATTCTGAGTCTCTTTGACATTTAAACAGCGGTAAAGCCAGCAACAGCCTGGTTTGGCAAACCTGTCATAATAGGAGTATATACCACATGATTATAGTATACACAACATGATTATAGTATACACAACATGATTATAGGAGTATATACTACATGATTATAGTATACACCACATGATTATAGTATACACTACATGATTATAGGAGTATACACCACATGATTATAGCATACACCACATGATTATAGGAGTATATACCACATGACTATAGGAGTATATACCACATGATTATAATATACACCACTTGATTATAGGAGTATACACTACATGATTATAGTATACACCACATGATTATAGTATACATCACATGATTATAGGAGTATATACTACATGATTATAGTATACACCACATGATTATAGTATACACTACATGATTATAGGAGTATACACCACATGATTATAGTATACACTACATGATTATAGGAGTATACACCACATGATTATAGTATACACTACATGATTATAGGAGTATACACCACATGATTATAGTATACACTACATGATTATAGGAGTATACACCACATGATTATAGTATACACTACATGATTATAGGAGTATACACCACATGATTATAATATACACCACATGATTATAGGAGTATATACCAAATGATTATACTACATGATCTTAGGAGTATATGCCAGGTCATTTCAACATATGCACTCCTCAACAGCGTCATCGAAAACAAATAAATTAATAAATATACACAAAAGGAAAACTAGTCATATTACCATGTGTTCCTTTGGCCAGGCTAGCGTAGGAGCACATGGATTGGAAATCGGGCTTGGGACAGTTCGCACCCCGGCGGGGGAACCGTGGTGATCTGGCTGGGTTGGTAATGATATCAGATGCCTCTCTTCACAACAACAGGTGTCTTGGCAGGACCAATCTCCACTTCCACGCTGCGCCCATGACATCAGCAGCCAACACTAGTTAATTATAGACCAGTAGAGCTCGAACTCTGAAACGCTGAAAACTTTCTCCAGGTCAGGACTCAGTAGGGCTCAGCCATGACGACCCAAATCATTTTAACAAACGTTAAAATCCCAGTTAACATTAGCAAATGTAAAAACTGCTGCTATTATTGACTACTCCTACCATTACTTGTGCTATTAATAATGATAGTGACAGTAATTTTATAAAAACTGAACCATTAAGCTTCATTCATAGCCACAGGGTTGCTGTGATAACGGTAAAGGGTTGTCTGTTTATTCAGGATCGGTCTAAAGACATGGGCCATTAAGAGACCAGTGCCCTTCATAAGCACTGGTCTACCTGGTTAGCACACTTACCTATACAGCATCATATTATTATTTTGACCACAATATTATTAAAAAATCCTTTCTCATTGTTGGCTGTGTGTTAGACCTTCGAGGATTTAAACCAGCCTGACCGTGAAAGCCCGGACCATTGCGTCTCGCGGTGGAAGCCTGAGTGACGTTAAAGCCGGCCTTCCGGGAGACGCCCAGTGCAAGCCCAGCTCTTGGCAGGACTGGAGGCCTGGCTCAGCAAGGCCTCCACATCGCCCACTCTTCTTCCCGCTTGGCTGTCCCAGCGTCGCTCGGAGGCTGTTGGTTCCGGTTGGTTCTTTTCCCTGCTGGTGATGGGATGTAAACAAAAAAGTCTCGCAAGAAGAGGAAGCAGAGCCAGCTCGGTAACCCACACGTAACCGTGTTCTATCTGTGCATGTGCGCTCATGGGACGCACTTCCAAGTGTCATTCAGCATAAATTCACAATGATGAGCAGCGGAGTGTTGCAGAATTAGTGATCGCAGGTTGGGTAAAAACAGGCATGGTTAACAAAATGCAATCAGACCATCCAGTCTTTTCTTTCTAACCGCAATTCTAACTTCACACTTTAGAAAGAGAAGCCAGTAGAACCGCCTGTCCTCTCTGTTCCCATATGTTTATTTCCTTTCTGTCCCGTCCAGGCTGCCCGAGTGTGTTGTCTCTGCTCAGCCCTCTGCGCTAATCCCCGCGAGCCCAGGGCCACGGGCCGGCCTCGGCCGTGGGTTACAGACGGGCCGTAATTACGTGGGCTACTTTGCCAGCGCTTATGGTCTCGGACAAGCTGGAGTGAGAGGTCGTATGACCAGACAGCAGAGGAGACTGGATCACCTTGTTCACAGGAGACAAGGGGGTCCAAAACCAGCTAAAGGTGGTAGAACTTGTGGAGCCATGTTTGTGTGTGTGTGTGTTTATGGTGTACTGAATTATTAAAAAGAACAAAAACCAGCTCTGCTTTATAATTTAGTAAACTTACAAACTTGCATGGGAAATGTGCATGTGCACAGGCATACACACGTGTGTGCGTGTGTGTGTGTGCATGCGTGTGTGTGTGTGTGAGTGTGTGTGCATGCGTGTGTCTTTGTGTGTGTGTGTGTGTGCGTGTGTGTGTGTGCGCGTGTGAGTGTGAGTGTGTGTGTGTGTGTGTGTGTGTGTGTGTGTGTGAGAGAGTGTGTGTGTGTGTGTGTGTGTGATGGCCATATGGATCTGTTGGTGGTGCCAGGAAAGCGTGCAGTTTGGAAACCTGATCGCATCTCCCTGGTGACAGCTGGGCTCTTTACACCATCAGAACATTTGTAGACTTCTAATTTGTCATAACCACCTCCTGTGGCAACGGAATATGCTGCAGGATGAGGTAAGATTGCCCTAATAAAAATCCACACAGACTGGGGGGGGCTCGGTGGATGAGACAGAATAAGTGAAGAGAGGATCAGAGGAGGAAATTGAATTATCACACTTCTGTTCAGGCGCACAAGGCTATTTGGTTTAATATGTAACGGCTCTTCTTTTGACATACCACAGTATATAAGATGCAAAATGCATTTTTGCTCTTTCTTTGCAGCGCATTATACATAAAGGAGTCAATTGAAGCTCGGTGATATTGTTCTGCAATTGTATTGAAATTGTAAAGCAGCATACACTGAGATTTCCTATTGTTGATGGTACTTTCTGAAAAAAAACAACTCAGGTGTAAGTAATGAATCACGGGTAACTGAAAACACAAAGACACACTCAGCCACACTGGCAGCGAGTACTCTGATGTCGTCTGTAAAAGACTTGACCTGGAAGGCAACTGGCTTACTGATTCAGACGATATCAGTATTTAACAATTTTATAAAGGTTTTCAGATAGGACAGACCCTCACCCCTATACCCCCTTATAACCACACACACACACACACACACACACACACACATATACACACGCACACACACACACACACACACACACCTTCCTCCCCCTCGCCTCTGTGCACGTATCCTTCCTCCCTCTGCCTCTGTGCACGTATCCTTCCTCCCTCTGCCTCTGTGCACGTATCCTTCCTCCCTCTGCCTCTGTGCACGTATCCTTCCTCCCTCTGCCTCTGTGCACGTATCCTTCCTCCTTCTGCCTCTGTGCACGTATCCTTCCTCCCTCTGCCTCTGTGCACGTATCCTTCCTCCCTCTGCCTCTGTGCACGTATCCTTCCTCCCTCTGCCTCTGTGCACGTATCCTTCCTCCCTCTGCCTCTGTGCACGTATCCTTCCTTCGCTGCCTCTGCACACACTGTGGCCTTTCACTGTAGTTTAACTTTCTTTTCATTCACAGCGTCGGAGGTAGTGACAACAGCTTTTCCAGTGTGGGAATTTTTTTTCAGTTTTCCTCTTGTATACACGAAACAGCATTTCATATACGTATACAGCAAAGGCATTCGGTTGTCCTCCTTCCAAAAGTCCAGAGGTGAAATACCTTCACAATGGCAGTCGGACAGCATCTAGCCAGAACATTTCTGCAGTGGCGCCACAGAAATGTTCTTTAATGCTGATGCTGCCCATGGAGGAGCCCACTCTCAGGTGGGCTCTCCCCGGGTATCGGCTGGAATGAAGCGGAGGAGCTTGCCGGTGATTTTAACGGGCTCTGCAGTGCTCAGACACCCCCAGCTGTGCTTCTCTTTCCAAAGCGCTTTTTTTCTCCAAGCTTCGGTGTAAATGGTGGAGTAAAACAGGACAGTGAATCGGTTCACTTCCCCACCGTACTGCTGCAACAAAGCCACCGTCTACGGAAGCGACGCGGGCCGCAAAAATGACTCCGGGGCGAGAGCAAGGGAGGATGGGGAGCAGCTCCGTCCTTGACGCTCTGTTGGGATAACGAGCTTATTTGAGTTGTCTTCTATGCAAATCTGTTTGAAGTCTTCTCCTCCCACACGCTCTTTGATGTATAAAGGACCGGTTTCAGGCTGAGCTTAACACGGTATTGTAAAATGTCCAAGAAGCATGTTCTTCAATACATCACTCAGTCCCACAATTCCATAATCACATCTGGAATCATGTACAACATGTCGGAAGTAATCGAATTCAAATGGAACTTGTGAAAGGCGAGTCGAGGGGGCGCCTCAATCTTCTCCAGCCAAATTGAATTTTCCTTCATTTACAGGGTAGTCGTTATGAACAGGCAGAGATTTCATACAAAAGTGGCGTGGAGTGTGCATACTTATCTGTCCATCTGTGTGTGTGTGTGTGTGGGGGGGTGTGTGTGTGTGTGGGGGGGGGTGTGTGTGTGTGTGTGTGTGTGTGTGTGAATGCTCCACTCTCCTGTCAGAATTGTGCCTTTGGTGTTTGTGTTTTTGTGCTTGTGATGTCATGAGCTAGCACCATGGCAGAGTGTATTGTTCTGGTTCATCTCAGAAAGAAAGTAAGAAAACAAAAAACCTTGAAATATTAGTGGCAAACACAAAAAGCTTGAATAAATGTACAAAAGCTATTCACATAAAAAAAACAAACCCTCCTTTAGTAATAACCAGAGAGGCCTGGTGACAGAGTAACTCAGATCTGTGGTCACGCAGAAGAAAAGAGAAAGAGAGAGAGAGAAAGAGAGAGAGAGGGCTATGGATTTTAATCCGTCCGTCGATAAAGGTCAAAACTCCAAAGGGTTTTATTTCTCAGCCGCACATCAAAGAGTAAATCTGATGATTGCTGAGGCTGAATGGAGAGACGCCAGGGCTGGAGTTGCAGGCAGACTCTATGGCACAGTGTGTGTGGAGAGGGCCCCGAATGTGCAGGTTTTCTGGCGGGGGCCCCCCGGATCAATGGCCCACCTGACCTTTGCAGTGCGAACGGCTCCGCTCGTGATGTTGAGCCGTCCACCCCAACCCCACCCCCCAAACCACCATACCCCCCCCCCCCCCCCACCCCGCCTTAAAAGGATCGGGAGAAAGCACACCGTGATCCCACACTGTTGTCTCACTGGGAGACAGCGAAGACAAAAGGCCCCCGAGCATTATCTGCAAAGTGTGTGTGGAGGAGTCCATCCAGGAAGCTCTTCCCAGGGTCAGTGGCCCTCTCGCCTGCCGCAGCATTGGAGCATGACGCAGCGAAACCCTCGTTTAACCCTCCTTTCGTTTCATTTCGTTTTCGTTCATGCTTTTGCACGGTGTGTTTCCGTATCCGACACAGGATGGCGTGTGACGTGTGTCGTGGTTCTCGCGACGTCCCTCGCGAGACGTCCTGCGACCCGCCCGGCTCTAAGTTCAAGTTTAAAGACGGCGACGCGAGACGTCGACGAAACGATGCCGAGCCTCCGGAGGCGTCCGTCAGGGAATGTTCTCTGCGGAGCTGGTGCGTGGATCTCAGCCTGCTCTGAGAAGGAACCTCTCATTGTTCAGCCCTGAAAGGTTCCTTTGTAGCACGCGGGAGCAATGGTGGCTGGTAGGATCTTCTCTGCTTGGCCGAGACAGAGTGTTTTCGCTCAGTCACAGAGTGCATTCGAATGGAAATCTAAAGAGGTGGGCGGGAACCATTTATTTAGCCATGTTTGTGTTTGCTGTCAGCATGCCTGTCTGTGCTGTGGGGCTAGCCCTTTTGCCACACAAAGTGGCTGCGCGTCTGCACGTGTGTGTGTGTGTGTGTGTGTGTGTGTGTGTGTGTGTGTGTGTGTGTGTGTGTGTGTCTCCTTTCTTTTATCACCTCCAGACATAGTCGAGGGTATCCAGGCAGCAAAAAAGAGGGGAATGACCAGGAGAGACAGTTACCCCAGCCTTCTTTGTGAGCCTTTTTGTGATGGCGACAGATGTTGTAATTGCCAGCTGATAGATGGGTTGTGATGCAGGCCATTATGGTCCTCCTTGGCTCAGGGAGACTCCTGAGACCCACGCTGCGTCCGGGGAGAAAGGGTTAATGGGGGACTGGGAAACAGTGAGCGCAGTCTGGGCCCGGCTGTGGAAGAGGCAGGCCAGTGAGGTCCCCGTTCTCTGGAAGAGGGGCGATTAACAAGAGAATCGCCCACGCGTTGAAGGAGATGCCGCCCAGGAACTTTGTTGTGTGAGGAGGATGCAGCCCACAGATGAACCCAGATTACACCCACTCTGCCCCTACTGTGGGCCAACAAGAAGGACAATAATACAACCAAGTCTGCAACATGAAGGAAAGTGATCATATTGACACGCTTGACTCGGAAACACACGGAGAAAGTTCAGTAGCATGTCTAGTGTTAAATCGTAAAATTTAACCCAGTAACAAACGTACTAGTGCGTAACCCTAAAGAGGCCAAGTGGAGGAAGTGCTTGCTGGGTGGAGTGATGCAGTGAAGCACGCGCAGACGCCAGACGCAGATGCACTGGGACAGCTCCTTAATCGCCTCTTCCAGCTCTGTATTAGCTCGCTAACCCGAACAGCATCCGGGTCGACTTCTGGAACTTTTTGGCTCTTGAATGACTGACAGAGAGAGAGAGAGAGAGAGAGAGAGAGAGAGAGAGAGAGAGAGAGAGAGCGATGCCTTTTGTGGCTCTTTTGAGGTCACTGGGGTGTGTGTCATAGTTACACAGGGTGTCACTCCACAGAAAGTGAATTGTGTAAGACATCTCACTCCCTGAATGTTCCCCAGAGGTCGATTAGGACAGACAAGCTCGTCTCTGCACAAAGCAGGCGGGTGGGCCTACCACGGGCCTGGGAGTCTCATAATTAACAGTTATAAAGTACTTTGGTTGGTTAATTAAATTAGTGAATCCTTTTGCCAGTGATGTCGAGTTGAAGAGGCCATTGTAGCGGTCCTCTTATAATACTGACGGGACCAGATGACACCAGACGACGACACACTCCCTTTGGCAGAGATGATAATGGAGGCTTCCGGTACGGCATTCAAAGAGCAAAGAGAAAGACAAGAAGACTGAAAGGGTGGGGTGGGGGGTAGTATTCTGGGAGGGACCACCATGTTTTCCAGCATAAGCACTGTGCTTTATGTTCAGCTCATAGCTGAAAATCTGCAAAGGCTCCCATAATCATGGACACCGTGAGGGCCACGTAACAATGGACACGGCCAGACCACCGTCAGCTGTACACCCCTAATCACCAGAGAAACTTTGATGTTGTCAGAAAGGAAGAGTCCCTGTGCTGGAGCTGCCACGCTGTCCGGGCGACGAACCGCACCCCCCGCGGGAGGAATCCTCTCTATGGTCATCCTCTGATCTTTATTCAAATGGAGTCAGTCTTTATTTTACACCGCATACTTGAAGCGTGGTGAGAACAGAGTGCGTGAAATCCTGTGTGATGTGTACAGATGCCTGGTGAACCCTAACTGCTGTGTCCTGTCAGATGCACCCATACACACACACACACACATACACACACGCAAGCACGCGCACACACACACACACACATACACACACACACACACACACACACACGCACGCACACACGCGCACACACACACGCACACGCACACACGCATCCTGAACATCGAATCGGTAGCGGTCATAATCACTGTGATCTCTGAAGGTGAGGCTGGATGGTTTACCCGTGCGATCTCCAGAGCGACCTCTGTCCTGCAGGGGGCACCAGCTAATCTCTATTTCTCACCATCCTTAATGGCTCCATCCCCATAATGCCTGGCTGTTTAATGCTTTTGAGTTCAGCATCAAAATATGTACTGAAATATAACAGCGTCGGGCCACCAGGGCCTGCCTGGCTGGCACAGATGTTTGAAGTTTCGCGGGAGAGGGTCCACCTTCCGTGGTGGGGGTATTATGTGTGTCTTGCACTGTCACTATAGTTATGTAAATATTTGGGCATGGAAACCGTGCCACCTTCGTATTAGTGTTTTAGCGCATTAAACACGCCAAGTGAGCACGTCTCGAGCTGTCTGACAGATCGGCGTCCGGGGGGGGTGGATAGGTGGTGTGTCATTTCTTAGCACGTCCTGTCAGTCTGTGGTCCAGCAAGCGTCACGTTCCACTGATGGGAGGCGAGAGTGTGAAACATGGTGTTCGCTGGCCGGTGCAGCACGTAGTCCTCCTCTGTGCCAAGAGGCTTCTTCTAGAAACACACAGAGATAGAACACGCACAGTCTGGAACTCTGCTCCATAGGACCAGTGACGTTTTTCTCTTCTTTCAGTAGAAAAGGTTAATGAGCAAATCACACACTAAAGGTAATACTGTGGTCATATTAACACACACACACACATAC
>NC_137510.1:2112500-2120000 GCF_041902795.1 Electrophorus electricus | reverse complement strand
GCCTTATTGAATCAATGGATCAGGAGCACAGAGAGTGTGTGTGTGTGTGTGTGTGTGTGTGTGTGTGTGTGTGCATGCACGCGATGTAGAATACGAGGTCATTTTTGTGTGGTTGTAGGGAGATTGTCTGTACTAAACTGCGCAGGGTGTCGTAAAGCGCTAATACCTCCACTGTGTTATGTTCATGCAGTAATAGCTTAAATTGCTCTCTGATCTCTGCAAATGTCATTCCACGCAATATAATCGGTCATAAAATTAGCGCTTCGTGATTGCCATTGGAACTGCAGGAAATACCATAAAAATGCAGATTCAAATGGAAAACTAAGACCTTTACATAAATTATAAGGTGAAAAAAGGAAAGGGATTGCTGAGTTATCATATCAATATACCCAAAGACATCTGTGTGCTCGGAGATGAGATCACCCACATAGTGATATATATTGTAGATAGATTCCTACTAATAACCTACTCTCCACTCATAATTAATCTTTGTCTCACACCAGTAGTCGCACTGAGACCATCCTGAGATGGAGAGTTGTAGCACTGAGACCGCCTCGAGCCCGTGCCGAGACCCAGAGCTGTAGCTCATCTCCAGCCTGGCCTCGTGCTACAAACCCCTCCTCACTGCAGCTCCCGCTGCCGGGAGTTAGCCGGCCACTGCGCCCCGGACTGCTCGGGCCCTTAGCGGGGCCCGGCTGGCCCGGGAGGATCGGCCCTGCTCAGGAATACTCTGTGTTCTACTGCCCTCCGATGGTGACATTGACGAGAACCCTTAAAGAGTGTTCGGAAGCAGGGCAGTCGGGCTGGAGCTGAGGGATAGAGAGAGAGAGAGAGAGAGAGAGAGAGAGAGAGAGAGAGAGAGAGAGAGAGAGGGAGAGAGAGAGGGAGAGAGAGGGAGAGAGAGAGAGAGAGAGAGAGAGAGAGAGGGAGGGAGAGGGAGAGAGAGAGAGAGAGAGGTAGAGAGAGAGAGAGAGAGGTAGAGAGAGGTAGAGAGAGAGAGAGAGAGAGAGAGAGAGGTAGAGAGAGAGAGAGAGAGAGAGAGAGAGAGGGGTAGAGAGAGAGGTAGAGAGAGAGAGAGAGAGAGCAGGTGAAGAAAGACGACCTCACACATCCAAGGTCCTTGTTGTTGCCTTTGTGCTGTAGTGCCGCGCTGTGCTGCCCAGTGGAGGAGTCGCATTATAACGCTGTGAAATGTACTCACATCTCTTGTGCATATTGAAATCTACTTCATCGCAGGTTCATTTTCAGTAACTACTATTAATTTTAGTACTGGTGCTCCACGCTTTGTGTTATATTTCAATATATTTCAACTCCCACGAACTGTTCAATTCACAAGCACATACGCATGGGCTCACATGTTCATACACACACACACACACACACACACACACACACACACACACACACACACACACACACACACACACACACAGAAAGTATGATGAGGCCCAGATGGCCGGTTCACAATGGTGGGGCAGATTTGCCTTTGATGGGTCTGAGTGATTGATTTCAGGGTTGACTGGTTCTGATAGCCACCTCAGGAGACACTTGGCAAACGCAGATCGTCTCTCGAACGTTTCGCCCAGGGCCTGGAGTGGACTCCCGCCCTGGAGACACAGCCCCGCACACTGGACTCTCTCCTCCGCCCGGCTCTGCGTGGCGTTCCGATCTGACAACCAGATTCTCCTGTCATATCCTCAACCAGGGATGTGTCTCAAACTGAATATTTATAAAGTCATTTCATGTCTTTCTCCCCCCGTCTAGCAGGATTAATCATATGTGTAGGTATGGATTTAGCTCTAAACGTGCTCCACGTGTAACACACCTACACGACTGATTTGAGGTCATCTATGTACTAATTAAGCGTGAGATGGGTATAGCCAGTCATCTCTGTTCTCGACGGTTGCTTTGCATCTGAAGCCGTAATTGAAATGACAGCGAGACAGTGGGAGTCACTGCTGTTGTGGGGGTGTCACACCCAGCGTGGACATGAGTTGAGGTCCTCGCGCCTGTGCCCAAGCACGACTGACCACAGAGAGGGCAACATGTTCTGGGGCACTCGATTACCCTGGAGCCATTGGTGACACACGACCGCATACTGGCTGTTTCTCTCCCCCTCTCTCTCTCACTGTTTATCCTCCTCCTGAGCCCTCCTCCAGGTGCTGACACTGTACCACAACTTTACAATCAATTAAGTACAGTACAGCAGGCTTGCCCAGCCTCGGTTCCACTTCTGGAGAGAGGGACGTGTCAGGGGCTTACCGTCTGCCTTCAGCCCAACCATAACCTGTTAGCCTGAGACCACAAGGGTGACGATGCATCGCTGTCCTAATTACAAACGTACAGGTCTTAAAAAAATCCAATTATGTTTGCATTCCTAATCACACACTATAATTATGCTAAATAAATAAATCAGGGTCGCGCCCTGCTATTGCACTGGGATCACCATGGCAATATGGGTTTATTAATCACCATTATGACATCAGTGGCAGGCAGGTACAGTTCAGTTCTCTCCTTCATTTGAATAATTAACATCTTACATCTCCCTTTCCTTCTCTCCCTCTCTCTCTCTCTCTCCTTCCCTCTCTCTCTCTATCTCTCCCTCTCTGTCTCTCTAATTCTGCTTTTAATTGCCAGTTTATTTATATGCCGAAGTTGAAGCATGCATTATGTATCAGATAGTTTTACACGCGTTTATGAAATTGTCTCATCGAATTACAAATGTTAAGTTTATTTAGGATTAAATTTTAATGGGTCTTTGTGATGGCGGGATTGTTTCTGAAATTGATTTGGGTAATTGTGTCCCCGAGCTATCGCATAGTTTACGAAGTCCAATTCTCCTTCCACGGAGCCACAGAAAGAGCCGCTTGGTACTCAGAAGTGCATCGCGACAGAAATAAGTCTTCCTCACTAATGGGTTTTCTCTGTTATTATACCCTAATTGTTAGCTAACCAAATAAAACAAGCTACATCTCACACGTAAGCACAGTGACAGTAGAATAACATTAGTGGATGCTGGGTATTAGAAGAAAAATAAAGAAATTTGAATAAATAGAAAATCATATTTGTGCTGTGTATTTGTGAGAATGCAGTGTGTTGATTGAGGTGTGGGGATAAGTAGAGTGTGCCTTTTGTCTTGTGGAGTCTGTCTGAGAGGATAGTACACGTTTGTGACTGAGGGTGTCCTTTCCATGTGTGAATCTGAAAGTCATGGTTGGTGTTTATTTTGGAGTGTGTGTGTATATGACAGATGTTGCCTACATGGCCACGCCCACCCCTGTGTCTGATGGTGCAGAGGCAACAGCAAGGTCAGAGTAACCCCGCCCACCTGGGGCGGTTGGCATGTGTCCGAGGCCTGTCCAATCACTGAGGGTCAGGATAATGAACTACAATAGCCCCCTCCCCCTAACATGGGCACTGTTTCCAGGCACCTTTTGCCCACGCCTACCAAACGTGTCCCCGCCCCTTTCCAACACGAGTGACAAAAGGTCACAGGACGCACTGGTCTGTTTCTTGTTTCTTATCTCTGTCCCTCACAACTCCTGTTCGTAAATGATTTGTTAGCTTCTGCTGTACGAAGAGGGGACTTGGCAGAAAGCCGGTGGCTCAAGTTGGAGGATTGTCTCGTCACGCTTCAAAGCCTGATGACATATTGCATATTACAGCATCTGTGCCACAGTAGGAGAGAGAGGGACAGGATCTAAACAGTTATCCAGCAGTGGACGCTAGTCCTACAGGTTTTGTTTGGAGAGAAGTGGACTTTTATCAGATTCACACGAAAAACGCATAGATGAACCTCGCGAGGTAACAGTCAAACGTATTTTAAAGTCCACGTGCAAATGCATTTTCTGTAAACAGGAATTCCAAATCGCGCTAATCCATTCGTCCATTTCCAGAATTCCTCCCGAAGACCTCCACCCTCTTCTCCCAGGTCTTTCCCTGATATTTCATAAGCCAGATATCATTTAGAGCCCCAGTGTGTGGCTCGTAGCCGAAGAGGGGCTGTTAAAGTTGACAGCACGACCATGACTCCACGCCCCCCCACCCCACTAATAGCTACCCAGTGAGCGATCCTAGTCCGCTCCTCCTCTGACCCCCCCTTCCCCCGTCGCCCCTGCGGCTTCCTGTCAGAGGAATTCCCAGTCTTCCCTGCAGGTAGCTAGCTCCAGCCGAGCTGAAGAACATGTGTTTTCCTCCCCTGGCCGGGTCACTGCCGGGTTGCCCATTCGGAGGTGGTGATATAGTGGCGAGGGCGGTCCTTAGCCCCTCTGCCCACCCTCGGACTGCACCGCGGGGCTTCCCACCCATGATGGATTTGGCTGGTCTCCCCGAACATGCCCGGCCCACCGTCTTCTGGCCAGCCAGATGCCTCGTTCTGTTGCCCTTGCAACTCAATCAGTGACATACCCCGTCTTTTGCCGAGGACATGCATGTTACTTTTTTTTTGTTTTCTCAGCGTGGTTGAACTTTGACCATAGAGTTATGTACGTGGGCTTTGAAGCGAGAGGAGAATGTGAGCACATCAGAGAACACTAACAGACACTTGATATTCCTGTTTCAGACTAGCTTTATGTTTTCAGTAGGAATGAGGGAAATTGCTTTCCTCACAACACTCAAAGTTTGTTTTTCAAGGGAGAAAACACTCCTTTGACTGAAAAAAATAACCACCAAAATTATTTTAACTCCCATAACCTTGTCTACATTTCTTTGGTTGTATCTACAAGTCCGTTCCTTGGGGGGCCTGTAATCTAATTTACAGGCTAACTCTAAACATTTACTTAAGCCTTCTGTATACACCTTTATATCACTTGTATTGAACGTGTCTCTCCAGCCAGTATATTACTGTTGTGTCCATTAATCAGACAAGCTTTCACTGGAACCCACTCAAAGTTTTCGACTTTGCTCACATTAGCCAGTCCTGCTTTCAGACTCCACCCAGAACCCATCTGAGGATTTATTCCAATCAAACAATTAACATTTCAGAATATTCTCTGAAAAGGTCTCTCTCAGTTCTGATATTTTAGTCTAGATATACAATTACATTTACATTTACATTTACAACATATGTGTTTGATGGAAGTAATTAAATAATGTGTTCAAAGCAAAATAATCATGTTTCTAGCAGAGTGCAGATGGTGGAGAGATCCATTCTTAATGCGATTTCATTGTTCATTGACCCACATAGACAGAATGAGACCCATAAGGACTTACACGGCGTTAGAACTAATGCTTCCTTGCTTTTATTCAGCTCAGCAATGGCTTTTTACAACATATCTGTATCTAAATAATTGTTAAGAGCGAAACTCTCTCTCTTGCACACACACACACACACACACACACACACACACACAAACACACATATATATAAAGCCTCTCACGTGAGAGCACCTATTTAGTGCTTAGAAGTCTGCGCAGAGTAAGACGCTCAGTGGGGGTTGTCACTGGGGGGTGTCCTCTCAGGCCATCACAGCACTGGGAGTCCACCACAACTGAAAGGGACCGGGGAGGAGAGACGACGGCTGAGCGTGAGAGCAGGCGTCTCGCCCGACCGAGACGCCCCGTCCAATTTGAACTCATTACCACCTGCAAAATAAATACAGAAAGAGGGAAGGACGAGTGCAAACTAATGGATCTTAGTGTACCCTGGGAACAACCAGGGAGGGGGATACGAATGTGGTCCCGCCCACAGATGGCGTTTGTGAGCTGGGTCACCGATAAGGTTCCGCTCGGAGATGATGTCCCAGATCGGGGAGGTGTTCAGACTATTGTGGAGCCTTGTGTGAAATGTGAGATAATTGGGAGGGGCTTTAGAGGGGGCTTGATGGAGTCTGGGGGCCAGGCAGAGAGGCTGTTTCCCGGGCTACCCAAGCACTCCGACCCCTCACTGGGAAAAGTGTATTTATCAACTTAATAGCAGGTGTCTGATTGAGCAGGAGCACTGAGGTAAGTCTGATTACAGAATGGAGTAATCCACTGAACCTCCCATAGAGCTCTGTTCTTCCTCCTCATCCTCCTCCTCTGTTCTCTGCTGACCAGGGAGGGCTGAATAGTAAAAATAACAATTCCTAAATGCTTCTTGCTCATGTAGGATTTTAGGAATTTTTTGGTCAGTCTCAGCCAGCAGTATTGCACTGGTTGAAGTGTGTGTACATTTTTAACTGTGATTTTATTAGAGTATTAGGAGTATTAGGAGTATTGGAGTATTATGAGTATTGGAGTATTAGGAGTATTGGAGTATTATGAGTATTGGAGTATTAGGAGTATTAGAGTATTAGGAGTATTGGGAGTATTAGAGTATTAGGAGTATTAGGAGTATTGGAGTTTTAGGAGTATTAGGAGTCGAGATGACTGCAGAGAAGAAGAGGAAAAGAGAGAAAACAAATGGAAGAAGGAAAACAAAGAATTCCAGGTAGCCTCACTCTCTCTGCTTTGTGAATGAGATCCAATTACACTGGTAGCTGGTAGCACTGCTAGCTATACTGATCCCTGTAGGGCAGGACTAGAGAGAAAGATAGTGACAGACAGAGAGAAACAGAGAGAGAGATAAAGGGAGGGAAAGAGAGAGAGAGAGAGAGAGAGAGAGAGAGAGAGAGAGAGAGAGAGAGAGAGAGAGAGAGAGAGGGAGAGGGAGAAAGGGCCCTTGCTGTGCCCATCACAGCAGGACACTGTCTTAGCGCTGGGCTCCGGAGGAAAGCTGGCATTACGCTGAGTGGAGTTTCCTCGGGCCTGTGTGTCTCTGAGCACCCTGTCCAGCTGCCTATGACCTTTCTGTTTCTGCCTCACACTCACTCAAGGCCACGGTCGCCAGCGCCGTGGCACGTTTCAAAAACGCCTACAAATTTTACCTTGAATTTCAATGAATTCATGTGCAAGATTTATTCTTTTTTTTTTTTTTTTTTTTTTACCATTTCCAATAAATAAATGTTATTTGTGCTCTGACCTTCAATTAGAGGCAATGTGGTGTTGGTGAGAGGTGCTGGTTAAGCTGTGAGCGAGCCGCGGGTCATGGGCTAGGCAGACGGGGTTGGGGGCTGACTCAGCTGGGATGCTGGGCATTGGCTAATTTAGCCAATTAGACAAGGGCATGATTAAAGGTGGCCAGATTGAGAGAGAGCCGCAGTTGGCCTTTGGCCAGGACACCAGGGTTAGCACCCCTACCACCGAGCTTAAAGTGCAGCACAGTCCCCTAATGAACTCCAGGCTCAGGAACTCTAATCACCCCGGAGAGAGCGAGGGAGAGAGGAGAGAGAGAGAAAGAAATGACTAACTGAACCTCACATGTCTGTCATGTCGGAGATCGAGTCCGTCATGCTAATGCCGATCTAATGATCTGACAACTCCGTCTTAAACAAAATAATTCATCTGGATCAGATCAGTAAGCGGCAGTGCAGAGATACTAAGATACCTCTCCTGCGCTTTTTGAGTGCTTCTTCAGAGGTGCTGGTCAGATGACTCAGGTTCCACGAGGGGCGGGGCCAGGCTGAGTGCCTTCCCTCTCTG
>NC_137510.1:2095000-2107500 GCF_041902795.1 Electrophorus electricus | reverse complement strand
CTCGAGGCTGGACCGCCTGGCACGTTACGGAATGGTAACGACAGCTTAGCCTTATAATGTCTGTCTTTATTGCCTACGTTCTTCCCACCACAGCCATCATCCACACAAATTCCAGTTTTCCACCATATTTACTCTCTGTGTCACATAACAATGTGTGTGATGGCAATACACATTGCCTCCAAAAACCATATCTGAAGTTCACCGTTAAGATTTAGTAACGCAAAGGTATATAAAAACATAACACGTGCACACACACATACACACACACACACACACACACACACCAAAACCACCCATTTATCTGTCAAAAGACTACATAGAATTCAGATAGTTGAGGAGATCAAGTTAACCTCTGGCATGGAAACATATCATAAAGGATCTGCAAGCATTCTGCAAGAATCCTGGAAGCATTCTGGAAGAATCCTGGAAGCATTCTGGAAGAATTCTCTGATGAACCATTAAAGTTTCTGCTTTTTCTTTCACATTCCACAAAGTCTAACGAGGGAGCTCTCATTTCTCCCCAGCACGATCCAGAGGGTTTTTTTCCCCCTTGGAGTAAAGGAAATCCCAATCATTCCCCTGGTGGGATTAGGCTTCAGAGAGGGCCGGCGGGTGCTGTTCGCTCTGACTGGTGCACGCCGGCGCTCGGCATGAGACCAAGACACTGGGCACCACAGAACCAGCAGCAGGGATGCGGCGGAACACAGCCAGCCTGGGTGACAGAGTCCTGTCTCTGTCTGAGGGTCTGAGGGCATGGAGGTATGTGTACGGAGTGCGCCATTGTGGGGTCCACATATCATGTTTCCTCACTGCCGAACGCCAGCACTGGCTGCCGACGGAGCGGCCAGGGCGAGCGGCGCTGGTTCCAGGCCCCAGATTCTCTGGACTTGCTTTTCTTTCCATTCACTCGTGCAGCACTTTGTGTGTCTCAGTCAGCACCGTGTGTGTGTGTTTCAGCACTCACGCCCCCTCGTCTGTGTCAGTCTGCCTTAATGGCTTTTCTCCACCACTTCATTTCCATTTCTGTCGTATCGCATCAATCCAGCGATTTGCACATTTCCGAGATAAGGAAATATCTTAATCTGTTTCAGACAGCAGTTTCCTATGAGGAAGACCTCAAACATTTGCCAGTGAAGAACTCAAATGTTTGCCGTCGGTTGGAGCCTCCTTCACTCTACATCATACATGAGTGTCTGAGTCACGCCGCTGATGTTCCGCTACGGACTGGAGTCGCCGAGGCCCAGACCGCGTTGAAATGGACGCTGCATGCTGCCTTTGTGCTGCTGTGTGTGTTTGCGGAGCCAGTTGGCCTCGCTCTGTTCAGGGAACTTCACACCACTCTCATACACTTCTCACCCGGGAAAGACCCCTGAACGCAGGCCATAAATTACTGCACGGAGCAGGGAGCACGGAGCAGGGAGCAGGGAGCAGGGAGCACGGAGCAGGGAGCAGGGAGCAAGGAGCACGGAGCACGGAAGAGAAAGTCACCAGCTTCCATTTCCATTTCCTGTTAGCACATATCACACAAAAGGAAAAACAGTCAGTGAATCTGCTTTTTTTTTTGGTGGTGATGGAGGTGGTAGTGGGGGTGGTGGTGGTGGTGGTGGTGGTGGTGGTGGAGGTGGGGGTCGTATTCCCGTTTCCTCCCAGTACAAAGATAGCTCCACCACTGGGTGCAGCAATAAAGCATTTGGTGAATAATCTCACGGGGCCGTGATATGTTATTTTAATGAGCGTCAATGGCGCACCGGCTAATGTCTCCGTGCGTCTGGAGCAGGATGCCAGGCGGTGGGTGCAGGCCTACATAACATCAAGACGGTCACGGAAGCCGCGAGGTCCTTCGTCAAAACACGCTGTCCTTACTTTTAGAGACATTACTTGACATGAATCAAGCAGTGAACAAAGAAATAAACAGACAAGTGAAATATAGAAACCGGAGCTTGTCACGTCACTGAAACACATCGAGATGGGCTGACAGTTCTCAATTTCATAAAGCTCTTTATTGCTTTTGTCCTTAGAAACGACTTCTTCTGACTACAGTACGGTATTACGTGATAAACATTAGGTATTGCTGAACATGTGCTGTTGCAATTTAATTGTCCTTGAGTATTTCAATGTAATCTCATTACAAATAATGTGTCTAAAGATAATTCTGTTAGCAAATATCACAAAGGCGATGCTATAACTCCATTGTAGGCGGATGTGTAAGGGACCATATGGCCATGTACTTATTTTCTCATTTCATACATGTTTCTTTTTGACATCAATAATTCCTCGGTATCCAGTAGCGCCTGGATCGCTTCCAAAACAATTATAAAGTTGCCGTGGAAACTGAGGTCTCCTGCCAAAATGAACCATACCGTCTCCGCTCGGAGAAAGAAGACACAAGGACAAAGGGTGGGGGTTAGAAAAAAAAAAAAAAAGACACACACAGAAAAAAGTGATACAACGCAAGCTTCAACAATGAAATGACAGCGCGTATGTGTGTGTGCCGCTGTCGCCATTATTTCCTGAATATGCTTTTGTGCTGTTTCAAGGTGGCTCTGTTCCCGGCGAGGAGGCACGGGGCACCCACAGCAGTCGAGGGGGAATCGCCCTCCTCTTTAAGGGACGCGGAGGTGTTTCTGCAACTGGGAGTAATGTATTGTAACCTTATCCTAAGCTAATGAACAGGAAGATGAAGGCACCATAATGGATGCACTTCTGCATTCATCTTTCGGTTGCTCATTATGGAAGAACGTGACAGCCTCGTTAGGAAAGGATGCCAGATTAGCCAAGTGAATAAGCAGCAGTGACTTCATATAGTACCTCTGTTTCTCTCTCACACACACACACACACACACACACACACACACACACACACACACACACACAGAATAGAAGCTTTGGAGTATATGCAGGCTGCTTGCCTGCAGTGCTTTTCAAAGCCATCAGACTTCTGTGTTTGTTCAGTTGGTGTTTTGAGTTGGGCCCCCCATTTCAAAGTTGTCGCATGGTGGTGTTTGATCTTAGCATGACAAAACCGAGAATGAATTTCTCCCGGAGCGACACTGGCTCGGATTATGAAGAAGTCTTACGGAGGTTATTGTCTGACCGTTCCTATAACAGAGATGTGTCTGTTCAAGTGACAGACCAGCGCTGCATTTACGCAGCACAAAGCACGCTGAAATGAAGTTGTGTTTTTTTCATATTCCACTCAAGATGTCTGTTGTATCATTAGAAAAAGAAATTTCCCGCCTCTCCCTTTGAATTATCTGGAAACAAAAACACAAGAATATGTACTAAATAAATTTTTGAGGTAGTTTGGTTGAAAATGTCCATTTATTAATTAAATGTTTTGTATGGGTGTAGTGGAAGACTCAGCTCTTCTGTATGGGTATTTTCATTTGTTATCATTAGTGGTGTGCAGAGAGATCAATAATTGTGTCCCAGGGAGCTATTCATTATCGAAAATAACTTTAATAAGCCCGAAACTGTCATTTACCGCTACCCACATGAGAGACGATATTTTTATTATTCCTGCACATGGTGGTGTATTAGTGCGTGTGTGTGTGTGTGTGTGTGTGTGTGTGTGTGTGTGTGTGTGTGTGTGTGTGTGTGTTCATCTTACGGTTTAAATTACCACTTCTGGGTATTTTTCATTCATATTACACACTTACAGTCAACATTTACATTTTATGCAGGTCTGTTTGATTATTGGAGTTTTTTCATAAGCCTCACAAATAACTGTCTGTCTGCCTCTCTCTCTCTCTCTCTCGCTCTCTCACACACACACACACACACACACACACACACACACACACACACACACACACACACACACACACACACACACACACACACACACACACACCTTACTCTACTGCTTTCTGTTAGTTCAATACTGCACCCTTGTGGTTAGGTTTGTGTCTCCACTTATTACAGCTAGCCCGTACACCGTTACGGAGACTGCAGGAATCGCTCTGACTCCCCGGGTCAGAACCAGCGGGCAGGATTACAACGCCTAGCAGTCATCCGGTGGCCGACAATAAAACAGCTCTGTAAAAGGCACGTCAGTTGTCCTTTTCTGAAATTTGTATCAAACAAATAAGTCTATTATGTACACCATTTCATTCATTCATTTGCATTCACAAACACACCCGCACATATACACATATACACCCTTAATTACAATATCAATATATAATATCATATATAATATCTTTTTTAAAGTGTTATCAAAATTGTGATGAAAGGATAAAATCAATATAGTGAGCATTTACAACATACACACAAACACAGGCTTAAAATGTATACCATCGAATACGTTTTTATAAAGACCTTCTAATTCCATTACTGATGTTGTTTTAGTGAAGTTTTCATATGCTGACCTCTGAAATCAAGGACGTAGTGGTTTAGCCTTTTACTGTATTCCCTGCCTCTGTTGTTTTTAGAATGAAACTTCCAGACAAATAGGGCACAGCACTCAGCCCTATACAATAATTCGGAGAAGCCTTTGCATGTCCAGATGTGCAAAACTATGAGGCATTTAGGATAGGAATATGAAAATACGAGTTCTGAATATAAACGTGCACCCTGCTCTTTCAGAGCTCATGCTGTAATCCTCGAGTACACATACTCTGCCCTCGTTGGCATGGATACGCATGTGCACATTCTGAATAGAGTATTAGTGGTGTCCTTGAAATATGAACGCGTTAGCTCGTTATAATGATAGGGCATCGGAGAATTGCTCTCTGCTTAGGTCAGCATATGAACCACTTTAGACAATATTCCTGAGTGGTAATGAACAGAAGTGATGAAACTGGTCTTCTGCGTTCCGCAATTAGCAACACCTGTAGCAGGCCTCTTCTGGAATACCACGGATGCATGAAAAAGTCCCCAAAAGGAAGTCATTCCAGAAAAAAAAACAAAAAAAACCCTTTTGCTATAAACATTTGATGAAGGCCATTTGACGCATACCGTTCCTGACAACGGTCATGGTGTGACAGTACGCAACTGCAAATGCTGGACTCGTTTGCTTGGTGCGTTATTAACTGGTTGATAAGCATCGTGTCCCAGATGAAACACAAGGACATCACTGCCCCAAGGGTGGGCTTGATGTGTCCTGTGTTCAGTTTCTCATGGACAATCAACAGTAGCTGAACAAAGCTGCATCTGTTTGTCATGAGTTGTACAATTAAGGTTTTTATCTCTCCCCAGTACTGGATTTGAAATGAAACATGGCCTATTCACAGAATTTATTAAACACTCTCATCAAAGCAGCTGACATCTGTCAGTATGACAGTGTGTGTACTCAGTCTCCCGACATTGCCTGACTAGACGAGCTACAGGAGACCGTGACTACACTAAGAGGAATTTGAATCTATACCAAGTGAACCGCTGCCAGTGACATAGTCACCATGAAGATATCTGACAGTATGATTCAGTTTCGTACAAACTCAAGGGAATTCTCCTCACACAACACCATGTTCATATTCCTGTCCACACCATGTGTCGGGGAAGCAAAAGTAATTGGACACATTGACAATCTAGGACATAAAAATTTGTCATGTTCGGTAATTGCAAGTCCTGTAAAACTAATGACTGTCTAAAGTCTGGAACACTAAAGGGCATATTCATGAAACGTAACGGTAGCCGCACTGCACGCCACGTAAAAGGTGCGCGGCGCTGTTTAATTCCTAAAGTTACCGGAACGCTAATTAGCATACGGTGTCGGCTTACCGCTGAGCGAAACCCTCGGTTTTCTTCGGTGAAAGCCAATCAAAATCGACATGTAAATGAGCTCATGCATATTAATGCGCAGCCCAAGCGGAAAAGACCTGACTGAACCAAGTCACGAGAGCGGTGGTGCACCGAAAACTATTGCGTAAAAACGACACGCATTTGCAACTTTCCCAAAGATGAGCTGACATCCGTGCTTCTTCTAAATCGTGGAAGGGAAAAAAAAACCTAAATCGTATGTCTCTCCTGTCTGTTTATAGTAGCGCCTAGCTCTGTAACAACAACACGTGTATGTCTGATGGCAAAAGAGAACAAAAATGAGCCTTTAAAATAAATCTACCAATCAGCTAACTGGATCAAGCTCGTTCTATTACGAATTAGGAACGTCACAAGCGAACCATATGACGCAAAGAGTGAAATTCTCCGGAAGTGCACATTTATAAACGTGGGAACGGGTTACTGCGCCGGTATTTGCTGTGTAAAATTTAAATATAAGTTAAATATGGATAATCGCTTGGAATTTGGCCCTAGGTCTCTCTCTAGTAATGGTCTGGCAATTAGCAATGTCATTGTTTTTTTTTTGTTTGTTTGTTTGTTTGTTTGTTTTTTGCTGTCAACATTGCCTTGAGTTAGTAGATTTTAGGATTGTTGATTAATTTGGCAAGTCACGTTCTGGTCCTAATAAAATCCATACTTCTGTCTGCAATAGTAGTTATCAATTATGTTTGTTATGTAATATTTATAAAAGCAACATATAACAAAAACATTATTTAACCACTTTTAGCATTAAATTGACCATCCATAATATTTCAAGAAATTCCATTATTCACGAAAATCCAGTGGCTTTCAAGTTTGGAAAGCAAGTGAGTGGACGTTAACAGCTTTAAGAAGAAGGTTTGCAAATGACATACACGGCCTTTAGAACAGAAAAAAAAAGCAGGTCCAGTACGGTAGTCCTCTTCAAGGTGATGAGCAAGACTTTGCTCTGAATTCTTTGGTGATTATAGCAGGCAATTAAATTCCCTGTGGGTTATAGTCAAAGGAGTCAGTCTGTGAGCTGATAAGATTCCTTTATTATTATTATTTTCCCCATACTTAGTACTTTAGCATTTCAAAGTGTCTGGCATATTAAATTCCATGATCATTTGTTGCAAGTCACATTTCTGGGTTTTTCCATGCTCACAAAATTAAACGCTCCATGCAGTCATATTGTACATGCAGCCATGTATGAGGTTTTCATGGATGAGATGCAGTGTTAGAGACCTTCCCCTGAATCAAACATAAAACATGGAAAACTGAATCCTGTTTAGTATATGGAATTGGAGAAAGACAACCTGTAAACCCTTTACAGACATGGTCATCATTTTTGATGTTGACGGACGGAGTGGTGGTACTACAGCACAACATACTGCTGTACTACCACATAACACACACACACACACACACACACACACACACACACACACAAGAAACAATTACAGAAACTGAACTGGGTAAAGAGATGAGGAAACAACATCAGTTTTCAATTGGAACTATACTTTGGATTGTATAAATAAATGGATTCTTTCTATGAACGCAGTCCACACCGCTTTTGAATATGGTCGGGTTTTATTAATAGATGCTATAGTACATTTGCAGTAGATTTTTGATGTTATGTAAAATATAGGTACAAAACGTTCAGTCTGGTGTCATCATTTGCAGTCAAAAGTCATGTGTATAGTCTAGCTAAAACCCTGCAGATAGCCAGCATGCATGTTACACTGGTCTCTGACAGGGACTGTTTATCAGACCACGTTCTTGTGGATTTATATCCTCTATATTCATAAGCAGATGCTCTCGAGGGTTAACACACACAAACATCAGGAGTGAGATGAAAAAAATATGTTTTCAACTGATTTGGAATGACAAGAGAAACATATAAGCCCAAGGATGTAAAGGAAAAGTGTTCAGAGTCTTGGCCCTGTCTCCAGGAGGGGTGTAGAGGGGTGGACCGTGGGGTTCGGCCCCAGCAAAATGCATGTATGGCCCTAATCGTGCTGGTTAAATCCTGATAACTGGTATTAGTCTTTCTAAACTGGAAGTTATAGAGATCTTTTGCAAATAAATGTGTCAGTAGATTGTGTTTTTGTGGTTTATGTAGTGCTCTTTATCAAATCAATCTTTGTGGCTAGCTTTACACTACTGTTAAAATATTGTGGTTGCACCAATGTGAATATAAGGGGTTTGTATTCTGATGTACATCCCCTAGTTAACATTTCTCTTTCATAAACATATTGATGTATATGTTTTCATAAATGTGTTGATGTATTATTGATGTGTTGATGTAGTGTGTGGTGGGGGAGAGGTGGAGTTAGCCAAGGGCTCCAGAATGCTTTAATACAGCCCTGGGTAAATGTACAAACCTTGACGGATGCATTCTGGGTATTTCTGCAACTACTTTAATTCACAGGATGGAAGCCCATTAAAGGCAGATTTAGAGTAGTCTAATCTGGGTGTGATCTGGGTCTCAGCTAATCTGGGTCTCAAATGCAGAATGGGAAAGAGTTGGTTGTAATCTGTCATTGTTCTTGAAATTAATGTTCAGTGTTTAGTGACTATCAAATGCCAAAGTAAAAATGGCAAAAAATTCCTAAACTTGGCTTGGTTGGACATAATAAAGTCTGGGATAGTCAGTGTGGGGTATCTGGCTCACTTCAGGGGGCTACGTATGCAATTAGTTATGGTTTCAGATTCTTTATTATTTAATTTCAGGACCATAAAGTTTGTTGAATCTTCTTGAATTTTATGTTACATGTTTGGATTAAGAGTCCCAGTGAATCAGATCTGGAAAACTGTCCAAGATGAGGTCATAACCTAGGGACAAAATGATACTCTGCTATAAAACAGAGATCAGAACGGTGCCGATGGCAGCTGTCAGCTCCTGAGAACTGAATTACAAGCAGAGAGACCTGAGACCACTAGGGAGGCTCATCTGAACCCTTTAAGAGACGTCTCCCCATTTCACAGCCCAGTGCGATGGTTTTAGGATAACAAAACTAAAATCCTATCACTTTAAACTGGGAATTGGCCAAATGGCATGATCCCCTTCTTCTGGTTACAAGAACAAAGACTCACACAGTTGAGCTCCATCTTTCTTATGCTATGACAGGCTCCAGCCCAGAGCCTTTGGCTGAGGCAGTGTAGAGATAGCACCATAAACGGAGCGAGAGGAATAAAGAAAGCATGCCACAATGATGTGGGCTGCGTAAGAGACAAATGGGACTCGTATTAGGAGGAAGTGGGTAAAGAAATGGCAGCTTGTATAGTCCAATGGAATAAATCATAACAATTAGGCTTCAGACTGAGCTAACGTCAAATAAAAAAAAAAACAATAGTAGCATCAACACAATGTTAGTTTCCCTGTTCCAAAAGAAAATGGATTCCAAAAAAAACAAATGTTAATGTAGATCCCTCTGCACAAAAAAAAAAAAAAAAAAAAAGACAGGATAGAATGAGAAATGAAGGAAAATACAGGAAACAGCAATCTGACCAGAAGAGCAACTCAAACAATGAAGCTATTATTGTACACCTGGTACAAGTACAATCTCTTTTGTACCATTCAAAAATATTTCTCCCATTGGTCATCTGTGCATCCATAATTCCAGACACATGGATGAGTGACAAACACTTAATGAGCAGCAAAGCTCTGAAAATTAACTCAACAAGGAATAAAGCACCAACACCACCATAACTCCTGGGAGTTATACTCGGCTCCAGAGGTGTTACTCACGACCCCTCCCTGAACACAAAAGTCTGCTCAAGGGTGCTGCCCAAGGTGGATGTAACTTTTAACTTTGACCTCATGGGTGTGGCCTTCACGATGGCATGAAGTTAGAAGAATGGGAAAGGTTGAGTATGTTTGCTAGAATAACACAATAACTCATAATAGACACAACACGATATGTTAAGTGTGGTATAAGGCAACATGTGCTTTATTTTAAATATGCAGGCATGACTTGAACAGGCTATGACTTTATCATCACAGAAGCTGAACTGCTGAAAGAACACATTTTTTGTGACAGCAAAAAAAAAGCATTTTAATTGTTTTAATATTTGAGAGAATACTCTCTATTCTTCAAACACATATTTAAATGCATTATATGGCATAATCCAGAGATATCAACAGAAACACCATGGTGTACACTGGGGCATAATAATAATTATAATGTAATTTGTCATTTTTATAATGGACTAGTGATTATGTGACATTGTCATAAAAAAGACCAGTGCACTCAAAATGTACATCTTTTAATCAAGCGATTTAAAGCCCACGAGGAGATGAGGTCTATGACGCGAGCTTACATTTTGAAATGTCACGTGCACGCAGAAGCACAGTCCCAGGCGAGCTTGCTTATGTCACGCGAAACTGCCTCGGATGAACTGCAAACTCGTTGCCAGCGTGGTCCTACGATGCTTCCGTAGCCGCACTTGCCTTTGAACAAGGATTGGCTCGTACGGATGGAAAGAACAGTGTGAGCCAATGAGCTGCGCTGTTTTACATGGGGCTTGGAGCGCCGAGGCACCCCGTTAATCCCCCTATAATAAGGTAGGCTCATAATGGGGTCTGGGGCGGTGGGTTGTTGTTATTTTCTTTTCAAATTCGTTTTCTGTGTAACTTGATTAAACGTGCCATTTAAAAGGTCGTGGTTTTCATGCCAGCAGCGGGAGCTGTTTTTAGAAGTCCTGTTTTTAGCAAAGATGTGGGCTGTAGTCTGAACAAGCAAGCCTACTCTGTGTTTGGACGGGCGCGTTGTTTTCGGGTTTTGTGGCTGACATTAAACTGGTAAGATGCCCGTGGATTTGTTCGCTTACGCACGACATCCACTGACGGTGAAAAACACACCTGGTGTCCACCCCACCCCCCACTTTGCGTGTCTTTTAAAACGACAAACATGGCGCAACTTTACGTGCGTACTTCTGCTGGGAGGCGTATAGCGTTTCCGTCTGGACTCTTGCTGCTGCTGTTTGCATGAAATACGTGCTGCGTAGTGTGGGAGATCTTGTGGAGATCTTGTGGACGGTTGTGTAGTCCAGGACGTTTCCTTATTCTGAAACACCTCCAGGCTGCTATTATTACAGCATACGCTCACCGGTGGTTTTATGCTCGCTGTTAGTTTCATTTCCTAAGACTAGAAATGCATTATAAATGTACCTGTATTCGAATTGCTGTATGTACATTAACCAGCAGGTGGTGCTAAAATTCCTTAACGAGTCCACAATTACTTAAAATTTGACCTAATTCTACGTCTCTCTCAACAGAAAGGTATGGAGCATATGTACATGGCCCCCAACCCTGGTCTGCCAGGCTGTCCGCCTGGGTTAGAATACCTCACACAGGTGACAATTGTGCATGCTTTTAGTGTCATAGGAATTGGCTTTCTGGACAGAACACATAATCTATGTATTCTTACCCTTTAAATAAACCTGGTTTGATTAATGTTGACAGCGGATTGATTATATGTAAGTATTTGGATCAGACGACTAAACCCTCTTCTCTCTCACTAATTCAGATTGATCAACTACTGATTAAACAGAAGGTGGAACTCATTGAGGGTAAGCTGCTTCAGCCTTAAGTTTGTATAATATTACACTAAAGTTTTATATCAAATTTGTTGTAGAAGTGATTAATCTTGGTGATGTTGTATAGATGAATGTTGGTGATGTTGCTAAATCTTGGAGCAGTGGTAGCTCATTGGTTAAGGTACTTGACTAATAATCCAAAGGTTGCCAGATCAGGCTGCCACTGTTGGGTACCTGAGCAAGACCCTTAGCACTCAAGTTGTGTTCTGTTGTAATTGTAAGTTGCTTTGGCTAAAACTGTCAGGTATAGGTGATGTCTTTTTGCTCTTTTGATGTTCTGGATCCATAGAAGATATCAATAAGTGGAGTAGGTGGGCAGAACTGGTTTATTTGCAGTTGAACATGAAGTATACCATATACATACGTTATCAGGCAGGTCCGAACCCATAACGGCTCGGCTCAGATCCGGGGGCCTCTGACCCCACCTCACTTATGACATTTGCTTAAATAAGACATTCAGTGGCAAAGGCAGAGAGCAGCAAGCACACCCAGGTTTTGAACCCAGGTCCTACAGGGGAAAAACACACACCCTGACCCCCCAGAACAAACACAGCAGTCCCGTTCAGGGAGTGTACTTCATCATCCAGGAAAATGACCCATGCCCAGTGTCCCTGTATGTGAATGTGTGTTCACAGCTCTGGCTGGCTTTGAGAGCAATAACAAGTATGAGCTGCGTAACTCGCTGGGGCAGAACGTGTACTACGCCGTGGAGGAGAATGACTGTTTGAGCCGGCAGTGCTGCGGACCCTTGCGCCCCTTCGCCATCCGTGTCCTCGACAACTACGGACAGGAAGTGATCACTATCAACCGCCCACTGAAGTGCATGTCCTGCTGCTTCCCGTGTTGCCTACAGGAGGTGAGTGGACACCGTTACCGTGAATAGAGTGGACACGCCCTCGTCCACACTGTTAGCGTGAATAGAGTGGACACGCCCTCGTCCACACTGTTAGCGTGAATAGAGTGGACACGCCCTCCTCCACACCGTTACCGTGAATAGAGTGGACACGCCCTCGTCCACACTGTTAGCGTGAATAGAGTGGACATGCCCTCCTCCACACCATTACCGTGAATAGAGTGGACACGCCCTCCTCCACACCGTTACCGTGAATAGAGTGGACACGCCCTCGTCCACACCGTTACCATGAATAGAGTGGACACAC
>NC_137510.1:2022500-2090000 GCF_041902795.1 Electrophorus electricus | reverse complement strand
CGGCATCCAGTTCCCCATGGACCTCGACGTCAGGATGAAAGCTGTGATGATTGGTGCCTGCTTCCTCATTGTAAGTGCTCTCTGGCTCTCTCACGCCACTGCTCCCTCTGTTTCTCTGGTGCTGTGCCGAGGCCCCAAATGTACCGTAATCAGGCATTAACTGTCCATTTTGTTCCGTGTCGCGTTGACAGGACTTCATGTTCTTTGAGTCCAACAACTGATTGCTGAAAGGACGGAGCCCGTGAGGATAATGTTCCCTGCAGAAAGGAGGACAGAAGACCATCTTCTGCTCTCCTCCATCAGATCCATGTCCCCGCTGCCTAAGAGAATGCATGCAAACATACCATAGCTGTTGGCGGTGTAGGATTAGACAGATATAGGCCAGGGACCCCCAGAAATGTTATGAAAAGGGGTTTAAACAGTTACCTATACTACCATTTCAAAAGAGGATTGTTTGGCACTGCTTTTGGCGTAATGCACCCCAAGAGAACATATATGGCTTACCCGGTGTAGCTGACTCCCTCTCCATGAAGTAACTATAGTTATTTGAAACGTGTGCTTACAGTGTAAGGTGTCGTGTTTATGGTTAACATTACTGCTTCACAGAAAATGTACAAAGGACACTTTACGATGCAACACCTGGAAGTCTGTAATATTGGCGCTGAAGTCTATACTGGCTCATAGAGGTCTGAGGTGATACTGATATGAGCGACCAACATGTGATTATATCACTCTTAGTTATGTATCAAAATATCAAATTGTCCATCTTTTTTTTTTTTTTTGCAATCATTTGTTTTAATGATGTGATGTAACTGTGGGCATCCATGATTCAGGTCAGCATCTGAAATATAGCCAGCCATTGAAAAAAAATCATTGTAATCTGTGCTCATGTAATAATATGCAATTAATTTATTATTTGTGTACTTTTCACATCAGCACTGTTGATTTATTTAATCATTTCTTGGTGTTTGTTTTAGCAGTATTTATTTAAATGTCTCTTAACTTATTGTTTTTGGTGGTATAAAGTGAATTAGAGTCAAACACTAAAAGGATATGGGAACATCATTATAGTAATACCAAAAGTGGTCAGTGGAGGGCAGCCTGTTCACCATGTCCGCCCACCGTCTGTGCTCTTTATCCGATTGAATTTTGTATTGTTTCAAGAGTGATCTATTAACACTTATTTACGACTCAGGTACGCATGCATACGGTTGATGCTTGCATCTTAGACATATCCATGTGACGTTTACCCGTAAAAGTCCAGTTCAGTGGTTCCCCATTGTGATTGTTGTTTTACATTGATGCACAGAATTTAGTCGAAGCAATGCCTTGTTTTACTGGTTATTTTTATTTTATTAAAAAAATACTTATTTTAAGCTTTCAAGGCTCTTTGGAAAATTTTTATCCAGATATATTGTACGCAAAAGCAAATTACAGTTGTAACATCAAATAACACATTTATTAAAGCTATATAACCTTCGGTGAGATGATCTTTAATTTGATTAATTGTTTTTAATTATTGACTATTATGAACCATGAATTAACTATACTGGAAGGTTTAACATAACTGTGACCTTAATTGCAATGGATTGACATAAACCTCATTCTGACTTTAGATCAAGGGAACAATGATGCAAGGAAGGCAGTAAAAATAATATGCACGTTTGTTTGATAAATGAACCCTGGGAAAGCTGTGTATGAAATGGATCCCAAAGCCACAAAATGGGGGATATACAGAAATCTGATCTAGAATGAGTGGATCTGCGTAAACACTTCCCACACGAACTTTTCCCGTGGCCCCATCCTTCTGATTACTCTGACAGCAAGGACTACCACCTTATCACACCTCTACGGACCCGGTTCACCAAAAGAGGTGGATGTAACAAATATATGGTTTGCTCAGTAGGCAAGTGCAGACCTTTAGGATGACAGACGTTTCTTTTCCGAGAACAAAGCCTGTTGTTTACTGAGCAGTGCTGAGTCAGTATCAGAAGCCAGTGCTTCCTGTGCACATGCTAATTAAGATCATTAGGACTTTAAAAGAGTCAACGTGATGGAAAATACAAGATGAAATGAAGCAGTGAGGGTCCTAATTGGCACCAGAGAGGTGGAAGACCCGGCGCCAGGGCGCTATGCCTTCGCTCCTTAGCCGCGAGTCTGTCTAACGCCACTCGGGGCGTTTACAACAGGCCTTAAAATAGAATTCATTAAACTGACTCTTTCAATGCTCCATTCCCGGCGGTGGAAGAAATCCAGCATGGTCCAGGCCACTTCTAGGAGCTGGAGTGCGGAGCCCGAGCTTGCGGTGTGCAGTACTCTCACAACACCCACCACCATCCTTCGGAATCATGCAGAGTGGTTTTGTAGTCCACAGGGACAGAAGCAGAAGGAATTAATCTAGTGGACTGCAGGCTTCAAAGTACACAAAGTCAAAAGAAGGAGACTTGAATGAAGTGAGAGAGAGAGAGAGAGAGAGAGAGAGAGAGAGATAGAGAGAGAGAGAAGAAAGCAGAAGCTAGCAAGCATTCAGGGACTTTGAGTGATGTGGAAAAGATGACAGTAAACATACATTCATATAGGTTTTTCAAGTCAGTGTATCAGCGCATCATTGGAACTGAAGGAAATGATTTTTTAAAAAACATTTTGTTGGAGTTTAAAGGGTCAAACTGAAACAAAGTCATAGACATTCAGAGCACCGTTGTGTGTGCTGTCCTCCATGGGGTCAGGGCCTAATCCAGAAAGTGTGGGGTTTCAGATGGACTCTACAGTGTTTGCTAATTCTTGGCTGTTCAGATTCAACAGAGACTCACCGTTGTTCTGCCCTCAGTTCGGGTTTAAATGCCAGTAAGGCACAAATAGCAGCAGGCCGCTGACTTCCGTTTCGACTGTGTGGAAGACATCACAAAGCTTCTGGGGCATGTTTTTACCATAGTTTTTAACATGCTTTTCCATAAAATAAATAGACACTAAAAAAAGACATTCTGTGTGAAAGGGAGGCTGATGCAATTATTCAGTCTTTGAAAGATCTGCCTTTTTTCTCTCTTTTTTTGGGAAGGGGCGTGGATTTACTGTCCACATTGAGTCAGCAAGTGAACAAAAGGGGTTTGAAACAAAACAGAATGATTTAGACACACACAGCAATACTCTGGGATTCTGATTCACAGTCAAAGCTCTTTTTTTGGTTTAAAGTCGAGAATTCAGTAGCTGGGTTTAGAATTTCCAGTCCCAATACAGGTCACATTAAAATGTCTAAAGGTCATGTGCATGAAGGAGGGTGTTTGGATATTCCTCACAGCTGAACCGTTTAAAGCACTTTTTATCGGATTGTTATGTTGGATGGCCTTGTGTACAGTACAATCCTTTGTCATGCATTGGTCAGCACCCAGCCAAACCATTTCCTTTACATCCACCAATCACAGTCCCCTTGGTGTTATCTCTTAGTGTTATCACTCTCACCGGTCCCTGGTTTCTTCTGTCTGAGTCATTCCCACAGGTCTGTGATCCAAACGCTTTTCATTAGTCATCAGAATAATACATGCCCTGTCCACAAGATGTAATCTCAGCTGAAAGCGTTGCCTAGTTTCTTTTAGTAGTTGCTCTAGTTTCCGTTTTGGTTTTCTTTGCTAATAAACCCCATGCTCCTGGTACCCATGCCTTGTTATCTGTTTAAGTCTTCAGGGAGCTCTCTTCTCTTTTACAGGTGTTATCTGGATTTTGCATTAACTTTTTTCTGAAATAACCAATCTTCATCTAAATGATAAATAAATAGCTTTATTTGATGAGTAACGCACATTTTATATCCCATATCTTTATTAATATTAAACAATCTGTCACCTTTCCTCTCCCCTTGCTTCCTAGTTTACCAGAGAAATAATTGTTTGTTTGTTTTGGATGTGTTCTGGGTCTAACCCTTGTTTTTGCCCCTTACTGGTTTTAAGAGTTCCTCATTTGCCCTTGTTATCTTGTGTATTTAAGCCCTGTGTCTCATTACCTGTCACTGTACTATGTATTTTGCTCCATGTATTATATTCTACGTGTCACGATCAGTCCCTTCCATGCTCCATGTTTTCCATGTCTTGTGTTTAGTTCCATTCCATAGTTTCGTTTTGTCCTCACATCGACTGTGTATACCTGTCCCTCGTTTCGAGTTCATGTATTTAAACCCTGTTGTGTGCCTCGGTCGTGGCTGTTCATTGTTTGTTTGGAGGTTTGACTTGTTTGTTTGACTTTGTTGGACTTATTGAATTTGTGTGTTTTGTTGTTTCATGCTTTCATTGTTTGAATGTTTGGACTGTTTGAATGTATTTTGGTATGTGTTTTTGTGTTTATTAGCCTTAGTTTCTAGCCTGCTCCCCATGTGTACTTTTGTGTGTTGGTTTTGTTTAATCATGTTTCCTCATACTCTCCATGTTGGCTCTATGACCCTGGACTGCCTAAACGACTCTGATTTTGGATTTTCCCCTATTAAATCTTGCTCTTCTCCGCATATGCGTCCGCCTCCTTACCACTCAACGTTACACTATGTTGTAACGTTACACTATACACAAAAGACACTCTCCTCCACATCCGCACCCTGCCTCCATTTGCTCGTCCTTACGAAATGACAAGCGCATGAAGGACGCAGCGAGAGAGCGACATACTGGTACGTGGCTGTTTCGCAGGACGAGACTCTAGCTGCTTCACTAAAGCAGCCCAAGGTAGCCCTGAAGTCCCCTGATGCTGACAGAACAAAGTCTTCTCATCATTGTTCCAGGAAGTCCCATGCAGTGATTCCAGTGTTGGACGACCCATGCGACAGGAGCCCAGGTAAGGGCCCTGAGTCAGGGCTGGTTCTGCTTTGAGCAGCACCACATGGCAGATGACTCTGGGAGCCATTACTAGAGAGGCCTGGGCAAGTCTTAGGTCCCTCTCCCCCCCTGCCCACAGTTCTGGCTGCTTCTGCACCACTGCCCGCTTTCCTGCCCTCCGAAAGGCGCCTTCCAAGGATTGTTTTATTTTGGGGTTGGCGGCTATGTGTCCCTGTGGCTGCCTCACAAGGCCCAACAAGCCTTTCCTGTACTCCATCTGGGAAGGTCTGCGGGCCTGAGGGACCACTCAGGTGTATCTTTCTCTTCGGCTCCTGTTACCAGTTTGGAAGGCGTCGTCCAGCCTCCTATTCCCAGCGTGGAATGTACCGCCCAATCTTGTGTCCCCTGCTTGGCTCATTGCTGCCTGGAATGACTTTCTCCACAGTGGCCACCCAGTTTGCCTTCCAGTCTCCTGTGGCTGTCTCGTCGGCCTTCCAGTCTCTCAAGACCTCCGTGACTCCGTATCTCTCGTTGGCCTTCTTTTCCGTCTTTTCCCGTCTCCCATTCCTAGCTCTGTTTTGGTCCCTATCATCTGTCCCTGTACCAACCATTGCCCTATCAGTCCCTGTATTCTTTTCAAACTTGACACAGTCTTTTCAGTTCAATGCATTTTGGCTCATGGAGACAGATATGATCAAGTTCCAGAGCTGTATGTGGACACTTAACTGGCACCTTCAGAATCTTTGGGTTGTAGCAAGTCCTTGCTAGTGTCTAGCTGCACTCCCAAGCACAGTAGCAATGGTACTGGAAAATTGTTCTTCCAGCTAGATTGATGAAGACTCAGCCCCTTAGAAACCCTTTAGAATAACAGATCTCCTTTAACACTCATTTATCTTTTCAGCCTCATGATCTACAATAGCTTTTCTTCTGAGATTTTCTGATCAAACTATTTTGCACATGAAACCAAGGAAACCAAGCATATTTTTGATATGATAAAGCAGGTCAAACTGATACCTGAGTTGATACCTGAGCTGGACTCCATTTACTCCAATGAATGTGTCTGCAAGAGGTTGTTTACATAATGTCACGTCGGCCGAACCCCAAGCACACTACAACACCCAACAAGCTGTTCATCACCCGGCTAACAACTCAACCATTCATACACATTCCTTCAGATCCTCATCAGCAGAATGTTGACGTCACCTGTTTCTCTACATTCAACTGTATTGCAAAGTATTGCCATTAGTATCTACTGCGCATACCGAGCGGTCTTTTCTTGATTTCTCTCCTGTGTATCTGTTTTGTTTTTTATGCTCTTCTGTCTTCTGATTTTTGCCTGCCTCTTTTTGGAATAGTTTGCCTGGTTTATGATTGCTGTCTGTTTTTTTGACTGGGACTGTTTACCTTAATGATTTGGATTACCCCTGTCTTGCCTTTCCTGGTTTTGACCCTGGCTTGTTCACCCACCACAAACTTGGAATACAATAAATCCATCACTCTACATCCACGAGCATCTAACCTTACTTGCCCCGTCACACAAATTGTGTATTCTTTGTCTTTATTCAGTTTTGAGTTTTTATTGAATATTAGTCATACTATTAAGATTGCATTTTAGAATCTATTCATGTGGAACTCAATTTTGGATATATTTGGTTTCATTTACAACCTTTTTTTTCTGTATAACTGTATATTTAAGCAAACATATGCTCTATAGTGAGACTGGAAAACCAAATTAAAGGCAAGAAAGAAACAGGACTCGAGGAATTTCAAGCAACAGGACTCGAGGAACTTCAAGTGTTTTAAAGACCATTCGTCTTCAGAACAGTGCAAGAGTGCTTAAGGTGTGAAGACAAACTGAATCATGCAAATGTTTGTTTAAGCTGTGAGCTTCGAGGAAAAATCAGCTTTAGTTGTACCTGTGGTACTTTCAATGTTTCCAGTTTTTCTGCAGTGATCTTCCTAAACAAGAAGCTTCGCTCCACTTTATTAGGCAGTATAGATCGAGTATTAAATTTGACTTTTCCGAGGTCCATTCTGGAAGGAAGGGATAAAAATTTTATTCAGTGCATCTTGCCCAGAAATTAACCCTGGGGATCATAGCAAATTCAGCTGGATTTATGAAGCCCTTTCCAAATGACTCCAAATTCCTCCTTTTCCAAAAAAAAAAAAAAGGTGCTTTGCTGTTTTAAAGTGAACCTCATGGAAACCCTCCAAGGCAAATGCTTTGTGAAATTTCTTATCTCTCAAGAACATGTCACATTTATTTCTTGCTTTTTCTCAGCCAAGCAAAAGATTGTTTATACTGCTCATGAAAACGCTGCTATATTCTTGTCCTATGCATACATTGTTTTTGTACAGCTGTTTCTCTTCCTGTTATCTGATCCGAGGAAATGAAAGCCGCGTTAATCACCATTAACTCTCCCATGCACCATGACAGGGTCCAGGAATCCCCACCTCCTCGCTGCCGTTTCTCAATGCTTGTGCGTCATTGTTTTAGTTTGAATGGGCGTGTGTGGACTGTGAGGACACAGTACAGTACAGTACAGTAGGGCTGAAAAATGCAGTTTGCATAAGATTGTCACAGACCGAGATTTTCTTAACAAATATTGTGAGCAGTTTTAAATGTTTTGGAAAATAGTGTATGTTTACTAACAAATCAAAATAAAGTTCACTGACTGTGAAGGTGTGCTAAGCCTCCTCTCTCTCTCTCTCTCTCTCCCCTCCCTCCTCTCTCTCTCTTTCCCCTCTCTCTCTCTCTCTCTCTCTCTCTCTCTCTCTCTCTCTCTCTCTCTCTCTCTCTCTCTCCCTCTCTTCATTCTCCACCCCAGGCCTGATAATAACTCCACAGGCCCGTGATGACTGTTTGTGGTATTCCAGCTTTCTACACTGGGAAGGTTCTCAGTGTGTATACTTTCCCCTAAATTTATGAGGTTTGTGTAAATAACACAGTCTGGAGCTGTCACAGAGAGCGATAGTCTGTGTGCTGCTGTGTGCAGAAAACACACGCTCACTGCTTTATTTCCTGTAAGCAGAGTTGTGCAAACTGGCTCCCACATTTACATTATGTGGTTTTGAACTCACTGTGCCAGCTATGGTCGACTAGCAGTTAAACTTGGAGTGAGTCCTATGCTGTTCACCACAGACACTGATTATGTGGGTCTTCTGGTTGGACCATGTTCAAAGAGTTCAAAGAGGTTTTATTGTCATTTCAGCTATACACAAGTACACAACAAAAACGAGACAATGTTCCTCCAGGACCATGGTGCAACACAAAACAACAGTGCAACAGACAGCATGCTACACAAGTGCGAACAGTCCAATATAGTGCAATTTCCCATGTGTAATGTTGTGACAGTGTTCTACAAACACCCATGCATACCCATGCCTAAACATTACAGGTATGCAGTGCATGGTACAGGCTCTATAAGGCTAGCTCAGAGACTCTATGGCCATACAGAATGATTTCAACTCGCAGGATGTCTGCCCGGTTATTGCAAATGTTCCCACTTTTCTTTCACAAAGATGTAAAATTAATTTTAGTACACATGATCCTTAACTGCACCAGACCCAGAGTGAGAATTCATATTGCTAGACCAGTGTATTATATTTATATTTATGGCATTTTAACTGACATTTTAATCCAAAGCGAAGGGACAAAAAGGGCACTTATGAATTATGTCTGAACACCGCTTGAGTAATTGAGGGTTGAGGGTCCTGCTCAGGGGCCCGACAGTGACAACTTGGCATTGGTGGGGCTAAAACAGGCAAGCTTCTGATTACAAGTCACGCTGCTTAACTACGCAGCCACCATTACCCCTAAATAGGACCTTAGATAGGACTACACATCTTAAGTCAAGGCACCAGCTGGACGCTCCAGTTCTGTCGCTGATGTGAGCTGGTTCTTACATTTTCTCATGCTCACTGGCCAGTACACAAACTCATCACTGATAGACAACTATGCAACAGACATCCCAGTTGGTCATGATAGGCGTGGCTCCTGCGTCTTCTGGTTCAGTTTATTTTTGGATCCTGAAGTTGGTGGTGATGGAACTCAAAGTGTAGAAATAGCTGTGTCTTTTTACAAGTGTCTGATTTTCAGGTCATAGTGAGTATTATTGTAAGTGGCCTCTCTGTGTGTGGTTGCAGTGAGAATTCTTTGTTGTGGCCAACTCCAGGATTCTACAGTGCCATCTTTGCACCATCCGGCCTGCGTCCTTGCTAATCTGCTGGAAATGTAAACTATAAATTGTCCTGCTAAGACAATTCCAGACATTCCTTTAAAGGAATGGTTTGAAACATTTTAAACTATCGAGGTGTGAAAAGGCCACCCTGTACTGCTTGGCTTGGCATGATTCATATCTCAGGCACCTTCACAATAGGACTTGGTCCCCCAGGTCTGTGGATGCAGCACTCTGGAAAAGGAAAAGGAAAATTAGATTTTTCTTCTTGTAGTGGTCCAGTCCTGGCCTGTTATCTTGGCCTATGTAATTCTCTCCCACCCCAACAGGATGACCACAGGACGAAGGCACGGCCTTGGTCAGGGACAGACAACGCCCAGCAGAGGAGATCTGGGAGACATGCGCAGTAGCATGGACAGAAAGAGACAGGAGTGTCCTCGTTCGGCACTGGCTTGTAATTAAAGGAAAGTGGCATGATCACAACGGGACTGTTTGGGAATAAAAAGAGGGGGGGAAGCTATTTTGAGGGAGCAATTATGGAAAAGATTCCACCAGTCTTACAGTACCTTGGAATCTTGGATGGGAAGGTCACTACTGTGATTGAGAAACCATTCACCGTTCAGTTCAGCCTAAATACATTGTGCATTTTGATCAAGAGGGATCTCGTAACCAGCTTCCCAGCATCTTGTGTTGTCATCTTGTAAGACCTGTGGAAGCCTGTGGAAATGGATAGCCCTCGCTCATTTATGAATTAGACCAGTCTCCTGACCTAGAGTGGCTTCGAACTCCAGTCTGTGTTTGTCATTTCCAATGAACAAGACTGAATACAGACATCAGAAGCTAATCGATGAAATTTCATCACTGTGACTTTATTGAGCTGGTGAATATAACATACTCTTTACAAGACAGTACTATGATTGTCACGAGTACTACTGAGACCAATAGGTTTTCCATATGCAAGTTAAGAATAATGTTGCTTTAAGTTTAACTATCCATAATATATTTCAATGAAACTCTTGGACTAAAACTCCCAACACTCAATAGGAGTTGAAGCTTAGTAAGTGTTACTGCTCACAAAAGCACCCTTTTCCCACTCTGGACTGGATAAGCAGGATAACAAAACAATTCCACATCATAGTTCTCATTTACTTCCATCGTAGAAATGGCCATAACATTTTTCCTTTTTCCAATAATTTTTAGTCTGTAATCGCTCTGAAAAAAACATAATATGATGACTTGATATTAAGTATTTCTGTTTCATAAACCGTTATGATTTACAAAGACTCTGAAAATCCTAAGCAGACTTTTTAATATGCACTTTGTAAATATATTTATACTTCATCAATACATCCTCTCGATGTGGCAGAACTGAGCACTTTCCAAAAAAAACCATAAACACAACCCTTTCTAGCACATCTCTTCTACAAATTCAAACAAAACACAAATGGTGCATTTAATCTTTTATTAAGTGTCTGTCCTCTTTACAGCAGGACTGGAATTCAGGCTTACATGAACCTCCCAGCACAGGCTGGGATTTGCACATATATGGTTCATGTACTCCCTCTCACCTGACTGAGTAAACACAGATGTGAGAGACAAACGGCATGCTGTTTGCTCCTCACTGTCGAAACCAGAAGGGAATGCAAACGCAGAAGGTTTAGAGAGGATCTCTGATTGCTCTCATTTCTCACCGAGCAGCTGCGCTGCAAAAGAACTCACTCAGCGGATGATATCTCAGAGATCATTGCTGTTACCACAGTAGCATTAATAAAAGGTTTGTGTACTGAAAGATGGGAACTTTGGGAACGTTGGATGACTTGTTCCTCTCTGCTGGTTCAAAGTCACTGGTGCTTCATTTGCACACCAATTGGAAGTGTTTCACCACCCTTATGAGCCACGTGGAATATTTGTGCTGCACTCAGCATGCATGAACCGATGTTTAAAATCCTTTCTGTGTGTGACATGTAACAAGTGTTCAGCACATGTATCCTGTTCGAAACAACATCCAGCATCTGCTAATGGGGTTTCTTAGCAAGTCGGGTCGCCTTTGTTTATGGTTCACTGAAAAAAGCGCTACATCCTCGACAACCTGGGGTCACAGTTCAATGCACGAGGGCATGATCATTTGCAGAATGTGCTGGATTTCGTACAAACACACAAAACCCTCTTTTTGTGCACTACACCATGATGGAGCTGCACAGCTGCTATGGGAAGGGATTACATCACCTGCCTTTACTACAGCAAACCCATGCAAAAATCCAGATAACTCCAAAGGGTTCTAGACCTTACAACTTTATTTCAGGGTAAAACATGCAAAGAGTCACAGCTGTCGAAGTGCTGTCCCTGTATTTTGGGAGAACAAAGTTATGAAGTCTAGTAAAATAGAAATAACCGTATAAAACCATATCATACACTACTAGCCTTTATTCACCACCCCCGAAAAAGCAGAAACAACATTAAAAACGTGTAATCTCTGTATTGTCCAATCACTGATTCATTACAGTGCATTAGAAGGTAGTGTAGATTTAAGTCTAGTCACAGATGAAAGACGAAAAATACAGAACAGGCATTAAATTAAAAAAAAAAATCATATTTTTTGAATGACAAAACGACTAAAGCACCGTTGACGTGCGTTATTTCCCCGTCTGAGTGACTGACCTCGAGGGTCTTGTTAGGGGACGTTCGGCGGAGGGAGGAAGGGCGGGGGCGCGCGCGGCACGCGGAGGTGCTCGGTCCAACACACAGCCGTACTTGTTCTATCACACGTACGCGCCTGCCATCGCGGTCTCATACGGGGGACACCCGGGCTCTCCTTCCACGAGCTGTGCAGTGAAGCTGCAGGGCAGCCGGCACCCGCCACCGTTAGGGAACCACGGCTTTGCGCTCGCTCTTACCTGGAAAAAAAAGAAAAAGAAAAAAAAAGAAAAACGTAGCCTATTTATTCTAACCGGCCGGTCTTTTTGTGTTGGTACAACAGGTCTTCCAAAGTTGTAAACGATTTGTAGGACTATTTCCCACAGACTTACGCAGCACAGCGTAGACTTGTTCCTGTACTTTCTCCGGTCCCTCACCCCACTACGGACCCGGGCGATGGAGTTCCTCCAGTGGGCTCATCTTCTCTGCTTGATACTGGTGCATTGGGACCATTATGTCCTGGGTGTTAATCAGAATCAAATTCCACCAGGTAAGAAACACGGTAACTTTTCACTGTTTAACTTGCCTCCCAGTGAAGTTGTTAAACTGGTTTTATAAAATACAGATCGGTACAGGCGTTAAATCGTTGTAATAATAATAATAATAACAACAACAACAACAAAATACTACTACTAATAATAATAATAATAATAACAATAACAACAACAATAATAATAATAACAATAATAATAATAACAATAATAATAAAAGCTTTTATAGAATTTAAATTTTAAGAGAAGGGTCTTTAAATCGCCTATCTGTGTCGTCATGTACGCGTCAGTATTTCTCTACAAGTACTACAAACTTTCAGCAGTATAATTTTATTGCGTCTGACCTTCCTCACAGATCTCTTTCCTTCTGAGATGTTTTATGGGGTTCGCGACGTGTGTCCTACAGTATGTATCAGACTAAAACGCAGATGTCAAAATACTAGGGTGTGTTACACCAGGTTGAAAAAGCGTGCGGTTTCGTGTCGTTATTTCATGTAACAGTAGGTCTGGACACGTTGTTAAAGTCTGCGGAGTTGTGAACTGCAGGGCTTTACTCTTAAAACGAATAATGTTCTTCCCAAAAGTGGCTTTCAGGTTGTGAAGTTCATTATGGAAGAAAATAGTCTCATTTTTGAAGTAGAATAGTCTACTTAGGTGCAAAATTAACCGCTGTCTTATTAAAAGTTAAACGCATAAATGTATTTTTGTCGCAATCCGTCTGTTATCTTAACATGCGAGGCTTTAAGATTTCTAGTTTGGTGCCTGATTTATGGCTATTATACGTAGGCGCGTGCGTTAATCTCTATAGTCGTTTTGTTGTTTTATGTGAGAAAATCACTCTTCATTTGCTCTACACATTCTAGTTTTGAAGGGTGTTCTGTGCTTCAACTGAAAATCAGTAATCCAGAATCTACCTCTGACCTAAGGCAAGTGAATGGCAGATAAATAAAGAAATAAAAGTGAAATGTTAAAGATGGTTTCAAACAATTTTGCTTTCTGGAAAGCCAGATAGAACCGTGTAATTACAACTAAAACCGATAAATGTTGTCTTATGTTTCAGTCTTCAGCCTCCCAGTGTATGGCCATGATGAACTCTTGAGGTTCTTGGTGAAAACTTAGTTAACTTACTTGGTAACTAACAATATATCGTGCAAGTCCAATGTTCTGTGCACCACATGGTATTCCAAATGTGGAGGTTTACGTAGCTGAACTCTGATGAAGACATATGGGGGTGTTTGTCCCCCTTACACTGTACACTGCATGGTTGAAATATATATACATACATTTTAATTGTGTGTGTTAAGCAACCTTAGCAAAACCAGTTATTCTAACGTGTGGTACACGGAGGCTTTTTTATTCACAGTACATGCTCTCCATATTACTGACGTTGAAAAAAGAGGAGGGGCGGGGAAAAGACCTGAGGGGATTTGCATAAATGTAATTTGTTTCACAATTACTTTAACATTTACATTTACAACTGCATTTACAACTACATGAAATGTGTCTACTTATCCCCAATGTACATTATATTTTCCTAGGTAAATTCACACGAAATGAACGCAATGAAGTCATTGTGATTTTTGGTGCCCATAGACTAGAAAAAAGATCATGTGATAACTTAGGAATTGTTCAACTTCACCAATAAAATACTAATCAAAAATGGAGACGGCAGTTCTGTTTTAGAGTATACCAGATCCAGTAGAGGGAATTCTGGGTAATTTTGAGATTAAAGAAAGAGAGTTGCTGTACTGTGGAAAAAACAGTAACAGACAGAGAGAAAGGGGTGAAACAGAGAGAGAGAGAGAAAGAGAGACAGGGGGAGAGAGAGAGAGAGAGAGGGAGGGAGAGAGAGAGAGAGAGAGAGGGAGGGAGAGAGAGAGAGAGAGAGACTGAGACTTGTGTTGTTGTTGTCATTGTCATTGTTTGCGGGTTGCACAGGTGCTGTTGAAATAGCATGCTGCTGTTAGCACAGTCAAAACCCAGTTGTCAGCAGAGACACATTTCTGTAAGCATAGTCTCAGCTGTAAGAAATAGAACAGTTGTCTCACTGGTGTTAGCATAGGCCACACATTGCTTTTAGCACAGCTGACCTTCTTGTGTTAGCACAGTCGACACATTTCTCTAGCACAAGTGACATGCTGGTGTTAACACAGGTGACGAGCTGCTATTAAAATAATGAGTACTCAGCTATTAGCACAGTTGACACAGCTGACATTGCAAGAAACAGTCTATTGTAAAACCAAAACTGTGTTAGCACAGATGACTGCTTTTAGTAAAGTTGACGCTCAGCTGGTGGCACACAACAAAAAAGTCAACACTGCTTTTAGAACAGTAAGCACTCAGCTGTTGACACTGTTGGCGCTGTTCTTAACACAGCCAACACTTAGCTTTAGCACAGTCACCATACTGCTGTTAGCACAGTTGACACTTAGCTGTTAGCACAGTCAAATCTCGGCTGGTAGCACAGTCAACATGCAGGTTTTAGCTCAGGCCATGGCACTGGATCTCCATGTGTGCACAGCTGAAGCCAAAGCTCTCTGTGCACACTGATCTGTCAAGACCTCTCTGGCGTCCAGTTAGTGTGGGACAGCTTCACGGGCTTTACAGCTCTGCAGGATTGGCGCTTTGCAGGATTTATGGTTATAGAGCTGCAGTAAACCAAATGTCTATATGTCAGAGGAACGAAAGCATATTATATGCTTTATGCAGCTAACTGTGGGAGCTGGCACACTCAACCCAGCAATTGCCCTTTTGGAACACGTTAATGGATCACTGCGTCCCTGAAACAGCCCGCGCGTATGTATGTGTGTAAATGGCCACAGCAGAGCATGGCTCCGTGTGTTGTCTCTGTTGCATTATCTGCAAACCTTTGCATGACTGTGAGTGGCGCGATAATGAGCCGTCCATTTCCAAGGTGGCCCCAAGCCAAACATCGCACGGCGACAGCTGGCGATGTAGCGGTGTGCTGGGGCCTTCTCGCCCTCACCTGCCCTCTGCTTACAACAGCATACACAGCTACTTAGAGCTGAAAGGATCGCTGCTTTATATTGCTTCAACTACTGCTGTTATTTTGCATGGATAGTGAGTTTATAGGGCCACTTTAGTGTGGTCCTTGTACAGCCCAAAACATACAGACATAAAAGTGAAACTGAACACCAGCAGAGGTCCATTGTATCGACATTTCCAAAGAATGTGATAGCATACAAGATTGCAGTTGCTATAAACAAACCATTTTTAAAAAGACATTGTAATATTGCAAAGCAATTGCAATAAAAGCTATAAATTCTGTAAGTCTTGGTAATATTGCAATATTGGCCTTCTAACCTGATTTGTTCAGGCTTCTGGTGGCTCATAATAGAAGCTAGTTCTGTTTACCACGAGAAGCTGATGCTGTTGCCTCTGGCCCGCTGGCCTCTTTCCTAATAAATGATTGGTCAGGGTAACACAGGGTCCACCAGCAATTGCCATCATTATCATTATCCCACCTCTGAAAAATCCATGACCTCAATCCGCCGACTGGCTCCGTCTCTGTTCTTCTTTCCCCTTGATCTGTGTAATCACATTTCCATCCTGGGAAAAAATAAATAAGGGATTCTGGAGTGTCCTAGGCCTGAGGACAGCTTTCCTGGGCACAGACTCATACGTTATAGCTCTGGCAGATGGAAATGATGTCATGTAGTGTTTTTTGCTCAAGGGTCTTTTTGACCGTACTGGAGATGTGTAACTGGAAATACCCTCCTCTTTCAGACACACAACAAGGTTCCTGCTTTATGCGTAAGGGGGTGTATGTTTTATCCATCCTGTAGCCCACAGGAGAACACACTTATATTTTGGTCAAAGGCAGCTGAAAAAATACCTGACAGACAGTGATCACCACAGGAACGGTTTCCTCCGGTTTATTCTGCACATAGCCTCAAATTAGGTTACTGGGTGCAGAGTGGAACCACATGGCAGGCTTACCTTGGTGCATGTTCCGAGGACATGGAGGTGTGCAAGAATGTCTCTGTGTCTAGCTTCCTCCAGGTAAAGTTTCAGTGTTGTTGTGAGGGAGACAGACCTACTTGTGCTCTGAGCATTGCGATTCTTCCAGTTTTATTCTGAAATATTTTTTTTCCCCCTTGTGTTCTCTCAATGTATTGCTAATGGTAGGCCAGGATAGAGTGTGGTCAGGGTGTGTGTGTGTGTGTGTGTGTGTGTGTGTGTGTGTGTGTGTGTGGAGCATGGTTTTTGTTTATTAAGTGAGTAGGGAACAGAACCCTCTAGGCTCTGAGAGCTATAGTGTGTTAGCATCATATTGTCACAGTTTTGGAGTCAGTCTGGATGGGTGTTTTGCTAGACTCCAGCCGTAGACACGTGGAGTTTAATGAGATGAGCTGTGTGATTCAGGACAGAGACTGCAGTCATTTCCCCAAAGATGCTTTAAGAAATACAGCGAGTAACTCTAGGCCAAACCTAGCAGGGCACAGACATTATGTGTCCTTTCCAGTTTACTGGGTTAGGAAATTGCTAACAAGTATGCATCAGACATTATGCTTAGTCTAATGTTTTCTGGATTAGGCATGATTCACTGTGTGTGTGTGTGTGTGTGTGTGTGTGTGTTTTGTTTTTTTGTTTTTTGAAATAATATTTTGGTTCCATAGTGCAGTTAAGCTTGAATGGCGCTGGTGAGAAATGTTTTATTTGCACAGGTCAGTCATTTCATTTTGGTCTCATGCCTAAACAATTCCAATTTCATATATTAAATCAGGAAGGATTAAAAAACAGCACATCAGTGCCTGTGCAGTCTCTGTGCAGTCTCTAAAGATCTCAGTCTCAGCAACTTCACCTCTAATTACCTCTGCAATAAATGAAATGACCATTTAAGCCTGCTGTGTAAGTAACTCCAATAAATAAATATTTTAAAGTGTCACATAGTGTTTAGGCTGCATCCTAGAACACCGAAGTGCCTCTGGACTGTAGGTAATAAACACATGGTCTCACTCTGCTGAAAGGCTGAGCCTTATTGTCCATTTCTACTGCAGGCGATGTAACAGGTGATGACACCATAAAACTTAAGCAATAAAACTTAAGCACCATAATCACATGTAACACCCTCCCCACGTCAAGCCAAATCACAGCTTCAGTACGTCAGATCGCACCCCTCCCCCCACTGCAGGGAGTGGGAATATTGATGTTGTGTGGAAGAGTACTGCTAGGACTGAGGCCATGTACAAACAAATACAGATATGCTGAGGTGCTGGGAAATATTCTGTGGCTGAACAGGGTTGTAGAGGGAAAAGATAAAAAAACATTTCTGTGTAACCTTCTCCCTCTCTCTCTCACTCTGTGTGTGTGTGTGTGTGTGTGTGTGTGTGTGTGTGTGTGTGTGTGTGTGTGTGTGTGTTACATGGGCTCATGCAAGCAATTTTTTCCTATTGGTCATGTAAGTTCTTGTCTTAATAAAAAAGGTCCACTGTGCAAAAAATAACTTAAAGCAAACGGAATTGTTTAAGAATAAATTAATAAATGAAATAAAATGTTTAATTTGAATGAGAGATGTTCATTTCATAAGAATCCTTCATATTTTTAGAACATGTCAAAATAATCTTGTAAAACTAATCTTACAAAAAAGAGTTAAATACAGAACTAATCTTTCTAAATGTGCTGCTTATTTGCGCTGTGTATGTGCTTATTAACACCTCCTGTTTGGAGCATGCTGGCACTGACCGAGAATGGAAGTCTTCTTTCTCTGTGGCTCTGGGCTGTGTGCTGGGAGCCTAGCTCCTGCAGTGCTAACATTTACACAGCCTGGTATAGCACAAGTGTGTCGGGGGGAAGGAAACTCAGACCTTGAAGGCTGGTACTGAGGGTAGTGATACAGCAGGCCTGTCTGAGGCTGTATTCTTCCAGCCATTTTAGGAGCTACATCGTGCCGTGCTCCCACGTCTGCCCTGCCTGAACTATTCCAGTGCTTCCCACGTTGGTTTGACACTTTGCGGAGAGACACCGGTTTGGATTGTGATGCCGTTGCTGTCGAATGTTTCTCCGGAGAATCTTCATGATGACGGTGCAGTGCATTAAATGCCATCTGCAGGCTCCATTAACATGAATCACTTCTCCGTAAGATGGACGACATTCTCTAAGGACCCAACCGCGCGTTGGAGAAGGCACACAGGAAAATCATCATGCCTTAAACCCCAATGCTATTATTAGCATTCTAACTGCTAATAATAATATTATTAGCAGTTAGAATGTACATAAAATTGTTTCACAATTTGTGTTGAGGTTTTGTTTATTGGAACATTGACAGCACTTGGCTGTGAAGTATCGGTTCAGTTCTCCTAGCTTCAAGGAAACAGGTCAGATCACTCAGCTCTGATCACTCAGAGACAGATCACTCAGCCCTTGCACTCCAAGCTGTGACTTTGGTCATGGATCTGTGAGGAGAGAAATAACAGCATGGCCTAGGGGTTCATAAACTGTATCAGCTATGATCAGGGCATGGTGGATGGAAATAAAGCAGAGTAAGAACTGAAATTTAATGGAGATCACTTACCAAACTCTTATCAGACTCTAACCATACGCTCACCATGCTCTCACCATGCTCTCGCCATACTCTCGCCATGCTCTCACCATACTCTCGCCATGCTCTCGCCATGCTCTCACCATACTCTAATCATACGCTCATCATGCTCTCACCATGCTCTCACCATACTCTCGCCATGCTCTCACCATACTCTCACCATACTCTCGCCATGCTCTCACCATACTCTAATCATACTCTCGCCATGCTCTCGCCATACTCTCACCATGCTCACACCGTACTCTAATCATACGCTCACCATACTTTCGCCATGCTCTCACCATGCTCTCACCATACTCTAATCATACGCTCACCATGCTCTCGCCATACTCTCACCATGCTCTCACCATACTCAAATCATACGCTCACCATGCTCTCACCATGCTCTCGCCATGCTCTCACCATACTCTCGCCATGCTCTCACTATACTCTCACCATACTCTAATCATACGCTCACCATGCTCTCGCCATACTCTCACCATGCTCTCACCATACTCTAATCATACGCTCACCATGCTCTCACCATGCTCTCACCATGCTCTCGCCATGCTCTCACCATACTCTCACCATACTCTAATCATACGCTCGCCATGCTCTCGCCATACTCTCACCATACTCTCACCATACTCTAATCATATGCTCACCATGCTCTCGCCATACTCTCACCATGCTTTCACCATGCTCTCACCATACTCTCACCATGCTCTCACCATGCTCTAACCATGCTCTCGCCAAACTCTAATCATACGCTCACCATGCTCTCGCCATACTCTCACCATACTCTCACCATACTCTAATCATACTCTCGTCATGCTCTCACCATGCTCTAACCATGCTCTCACCATGCTCTAATCATACGCTCACCATGCTCTCACCATACTCCCATCATACTCTCACCATGCTCTAACCATGCTCTCGCCATACTCTCACCATACTTAGATCTATTATCCATCATATGCTTAGCACCATCAACAGTCTGTGTTAACTTTATCAGGTTTTTACTATCAGCCACTGGTTTATCCCACTGGTGAAACTTTGATCTGCGTGTCCCTGTTTATAATTGTAAATTATATATAAAATTCCAGTATCTGGTATTGTCCAGAAGAGGAGGGGTTTCTTCTTCTGAGTCTGGTTTCTGTAAGGCTGCTTTGTGATCATGTCTGAAGTAAAAAGCACTAGATAAATAAAACTGAACAGAATTGAATCAAATTTAATTGAACTGAACTGAATTGGCCACAGTGATGAGAAACCATTTTCTCTCATTATCTAATCTTTGCCTGGTCACTCATACTGTCTACCTGCATACACAAACCCCTTACTTTGAAGGACAAACCTTCCAAGCAAATAGTAGAATCTATGGTGGCTGTCAGGTGCCAAGATACTTCCAAAATTGTGTAATCATATATGTTCATATCTAGTAGCCATAATATATCAAGTGATTAAATTACTTTAGATAGAAATTTAAATATTGTATTTTGTTAGTTTGAATGTAAAAACATAGGGTTATAGCTTCCATGTAAGATAGCGATTTTTACTGTTACTTGTTCAACAATGTGGTACCATTTTCAATGTGGTACCATTTCTTAGATGCTACCAAGCATCATTGGAGGCTAGATGCTTTGCATGCTAATACAGTGTAACATGAGCAGTGTAATGGGAACATGCTAGTTTATTCCAAGCGTTTAGCCTGATTGTGAGATTGCAAGAGCAGGATATGTTTTTTTTTTTTTCCATTTGCAGAGTCAAATACTGGATATACTACCAGAGATTTGAGGCTGGAGGTTTGAGACATGAGCTCCAAACGTTTATTAAATGTTACAATTACATATGGTGGGAAAAGGTTAGTTTTATTGTTCAAGTACCATTGGCCATGTTCTAGCTAAAGCTATCAAACAATAAATTGCATTTAGATTACAATTAGCACAATTTGCAATGGTACACTATATTACCTGTCCAGAAGAAAACAGGCAACATTGTCGTCTGAAACAGTTGTCCCTTGTTAGCGATTTCCAAACCAATGTTTGTTTTCTACCGCTGCCTGTTCCAGTTTGGTTTGACTTCTTCATGTTTTTGTCTCTTTACGATGCTTCTTCTCTTGCTTTTTCTTGTGCTTAATATTTAAGCGCGATCCTCCGTTTGACAAAGTTTAGGTTCTCATACTTCTCACAGTACAATATCATTAGCCAGCAACCACTGGCACTTCTTTCTGTATCTTCCAAACAAGCTGCCATGCAAAAACATGAAAGACTCTAGAAGCAGTGTTTGGTTTGTCCATTCTGGGCTACTGTAGAAACATGGCAAGTCCTCTTGCCATGAAGGGCTCATTCTAAGATTTGAAGGTACAGGTGACTGTATACCAATAAAAACATGTTTTTGTTCCATTTCTGATATATCCACCTAAATCTTTCACACTATAAATTTACTGGCTCTGAACACACCTCTACAGCTGTGTTGCCTTTGTGTTTGTTTATACATCACCTAGGCAACAAGAAACCAAGCAGAGAGCCTCAGATTTAAGATGTGATGGGGTGAGAGTGTGTCCAGAGGTTGACTTCTTTTGCCCCTGCTGTTACTGATGCAGTTCAGTGGTTTTTATAGCTGTTGTCTTCAGGGACTGGGCCAGATTAGGTCACACCTGGGTCAAAACAATTGATGTTGTTTGCGAGCCTTAGGGAGCAGGTCACTGGGGCAAAGTGAACAAATCTGTCTTACAGACCACCTCCCTATCCCCTCCCCCGCTCCACTCCCTCAAATGACCCCATTGGTGGCAATGGAATGTCTTTGAGGAATGCTTTAGGAATTCCTCGGAGCTTAGATGAAATCGCTTCTTTAGTTTAAGACATTCCTGTCTGTGCCGTACTACTAACAAGGGTCTGAAAAAGTTAGTTACAGCAAACTGGAGTGAGTGTGTGTGTTTTGTGTGTGTTTGAGGGGAGCAGGGGGACGTGTGTAGGGAGAGCAGTGAAATGAATAATCTCAATTTGAGTGGGAGTATATTGGGAGTATAGTGGGAGCATAGTGGTAGTATAGTGGGAGCATAGTGGGAGCATAGTGAGAGCATAGTGGGAGCATAGTGGGAGTACAGTGGGAGCATAGTGGGAGCATAGTGGGAGTATATTTTTCACATAATATTTATTAGGATAGTTTCATGCCATGTAATATTTACACAAAATTACTGTACTGACAAATGATGGAGTGTACACTAATGCTTCGGAGTCTCAGTACAGCAGTAAAGTTTGTGCTGCCACAGTTCTACTATGTCTGGACAGAGAGTCTTATATTCCAGAGAGAATATGGTTTTTGTCTTTTTCTCCATGTGGCTATATATATTTACATTGTGTCAACACAGATGAAGTCACTTGATCGTCTGCCTTTCCAAAACAAAAATCAAATGTGATATTATAATAATGTCTTGACGAGGTAGTGCTGTATTGCCTTTAATTGGCCCAGGTTTAACTCTACTTTTATGCTTCATTCTAAAAAAGGAACAGTGTGTGAACACAGCTGTTCAGCAGCGTGTAGTTCTCCAGATGTTTCCGCCCCCCCCCCCCCCCCCACACACACACACACCACAACCCCTCCTTCCTGGAGGTAAGAATGAACAACTGGGTTGTGGGTACCAGTTTGTCCCCAGTCAACGTGGCTCTCACCTTCACTGTCTGACTGAACTGTGGTCCAGCACTCATCAAGTGCTGGATTACATCCTGTTCATGCCAGGGGTGTGTGCTGCAGAGGAATGCCATTGGCATGACATCAGCCCAGTGGGAAAAGAAAGTGTAATGCAGAAATGAAGCATGAAAACAGGCCTATGTCTCTGGATACACATTCATATACTGTCTGCAGTGCTCTTGCATTTCTTAGAAGCCAAAAGCCTTTTTTTATAGAAATTCCAGAGAATTCCCTTTCTGTCCCTCACCCAACCCTGTAGGCTTGTCTATGACTTCAGTATTTTGACACCAGAGTTTAATTTTTTGCACCTTCTGTTCTCCGATATTTCCCACAGCACAGTTTTGTCAGAGAACCTCTAGCAACCGAAAAAGCAAGCAAAGAAAAAAAAAATCAAATTGAATTTCCAGCTGCAAGTGCCAGGATTGTTCCTTCATTCTAAAAGTGTTCCTCAAAACCCATCTTAGGATGTGGTCTGCTTAGGTTTGAGTGATGACTGGTCATGGTAGTTTCTCACATTTGGGAGTTGAACCCAAGTGAGTAAAGGATAAGAGGTCACGATAGTTAGACAAGCTGGCTGAAACAGTTCTGAGAAGCCTCACAGATTCGGTAAACATTGGCTGTTAATCTTTGGAGAATGAGCATCTAAGAGTTATAAACTATGGACTTGCCAGTCTTGAGTAGAACCAGATGTCGTCCGGACATTAACTCATATCTACATGCTTGGGTGCTTTCATTAAATGTACCAAGTACTCAATTCTATTATGTCAAATTATGCTTAATGAACAGAGTAATTGTATTTTTTTTTTAACTCCAGGCTTGTGCTGGTACATATGGAGGTATACCTGTATGATCATAGTTATGGGCTGAGATAACCAGTGTCTCCGGACATTGTTCCTCATGTTGAATTTGGGCCTGTAATGTGTTTTTTTTTTTTTTCATTTTCCAAAAGCAAAAATGTTCACCCACAATTACCTTTTCAAGAAGATTTTTACCAGTTCTGTTTTGAGACCCACCCCCTCCGTTGCTTCTGTAGCAATGTCAAATGGCTATATTAAACTTTGCCAGTGGCTGTAGTATGCATAGTGTGTGTGTGTGTGTGTGTGTGTGTGTGTGTGTGCATGCATGCATGAGGCTGTTATGACATGTGTTACAGTTTGGCCTTCTTTATCATGGCTTTGCATTCTAAAACTGAGAAAGGTCTAGTAATAATGGTGAGTTTCTTAACGAATGGTGTGTGTATGATTATACGTTTGTGTAAGATCACCGTGGGGCTGTTCTCTAACCCCACCAGATGACGGATGATGACAGAGCTCAGCTCTTGTCGCCCCAGACTGGGGTTGGTTTTTGCACACAGCTTTGACTTTTCTTTGGTCTGGAGCCTAGTCTAGCCCCGGAGCCCAGCCAGCAGAAACATCGCGAGGGTCTGAGAAGTTCAAACACCACCGCAATTTTCCCCCTTGCAACCGCTACCACCACTAGCACCATCCAAATGTCTCCTGTCCTTTGAATTAAGTGGGCCACCAAATTATGGGATTTCCAGATCATAGTCATTATGATTCTTCTTTGTGTTTATCCATGTAAGATGATGGAATGCAGTTTATGAATCAGTTCTCGAGTGGTAACATAGGTTTGAGGCTTGGCTGCAGTTTGGTTTTGGAGTAACTGGATACCCTCTATTTCATACCATAGGCAAAAAACAACATATATGTATATTTTGGAAGAGAGGCACTTAAAACATCCATTGGATTTAGGCAAGACTGGATGACAAATCATGCCAATCTCTCTAATTCAAGTTGGTTTATGGCCCACAGACATACCAAACACTAAAAACTGACATATTTTGTATATTGCACTGAAGGCCTAGGAATGTTTGCATGTGTTGGAATATTCTGAAAAATTGAAATGTTGAAATATTCTGGAATATTCTGATGCATTTCTTGCTCTCTTTCACCAGAGAAGCTTCTTGTTCTCACTGTGGCCACAAAAGAGACCGACGGCTTCGTGCGCTTCATGCAGTCAGCAAATTACTTCAACTACACTGTGAAGGCAAGACTCGCGCACTAAAACCAGTCACTGTGACTTATCTTCAAATATTCATGATTTAATAATTCATCACATTCTCTGCAGATTTGCAAACATTTCCCTTCATGTTAGGGTCAGGCAGACTGATATATAGCACTGCTATAGATACTGATATGCTTTTCCTTACATCATCAATACCAGCGTCAGTTTAGCCAAAACCAAAAAAAAAACAAAAACATAAATATATGCTAAAATACATAAATACATACAGTGGGGAAAATAATTATTTTATCCCCTGCTGATTTTGTAAGTTTACAGAATATCAACAAAGAAATCCAAAATAAAAACATTTAATTTGCATTTGATTGCATTAAATTAATTTGCATTTGATCAAGTGAAATAAGTATTTGATCCTCAAGCATAACATGCCTTAATACTTGGTGGAGAAACTCTTGTTGGCAAGCCCAGAGGTCAGCCGTTTCTTAGTTAGTTGGTTTGCACACGTCTCGGTGGGATTTTGGCCAAGTCCTCTTTACAGAAACTCTCCAAATCCTGAAGGTTTCGAGGCTGTCGCTTGGCAGCTCGAAGCTTGTGTTCCCTCCAGAGATTTTCTAAGGGATTAAGGTCCGGAGACTGGATAGGCTACTCCAGGATCTTAATGTCCTTCTTCTTAAGCCACTGCTTTATTGCCTAGGCTGTATGTTTTAGGTCATTTTCATGCTGAAAGACCCATCCATGACCATCTTCAGCGTTCTGGCTGAGGTCAGGAGGTTCTCATTCAAGATTCTACAGTACATGGCCCCATTCATCTGCACCTCAAAGTGGTGAAGTCTTCCTGTACCCTTAGCAGAGAAACAGCCCCACAGCAGAATGTTTTCACCTCCATGTTTGACAGTTGGGATGGTGTTTTTGGGGTCATATCCAGCATTTCTCTTCCTCCAAGCACGGCGAGTCGAGTTGATGCCAAAGAGCTCAATTTTGGTCTCCTTTGACTGCTCTTTGGTCTCGCCCATTGTGGTCGAGAGGTTTGTATGGAAAACACTGATTCTGTGACAGGTGTCTTTTATACACATAATGAGGTGAGATTAAGAGTACTTTCTTAAAGGAACAGGACTAATTTGTGTGCCTTATGGTCACATAACTAGTCTCTGGGGGTCAGATTTCTTGCTAGTTGGTAGGGCATCAAATACTTATTTCACTTAATCAAATACAAATTCATTTATAACCTTTATTTTATGACATTTTTGGATTATTTTTTTGATATTCTGTCTCTCTCTGTGAAAATTAGAGACTGTTCATGTCTTTGTAAGTAGGTAAACATACAAAATCAGCAGGGTATCAAATAATTATTTTTCCCCACTGTAAATATATGCTAAAATTTAGTGGATTGTTTTGCTTAAGGTGCGCTTAGGGTTTCATCATGGGAGAATGCATTTAAATACCTTGTATTTTTTTCCAAAAAATCTGAGTCTGAATTCATTTTCACTGAATTCTGATAGATTTTGTATTTGAATTCTGACTGATAGAATTGATTGACTGATATGTCTTTGAAACAGCCACAGTTGCGTTGAAACGTTTCAGTAATGCGAGATTGGCTTGATGAGGTGAAACAGGATCATAAGATCAGATGTAAATTCCAGCAGACTAGAGCGATGGTCGTCTGAATGCACTGAGCTGACTTTACTCTGATGTAGTCCCGTGTACCAAAGCTTAAGGAATTCCACTAAATATTTCTCCAGTTCATTTTTTTTTCCAGATGAAAGAGAATCATGACTCATGCGGGTTTGTGCAGTTTGCCTTTGGTGCATCCATATATGGTATTGCACCATGCCACTGTGCATAACCATGGAGAAGGACTGGTCTGAGCACGCACCCCGGTGTGTTCTAGGTGCTGGGGATGGGCGAAGTCTGGAGGGGGGGTCACGTGGGTCACTCCATTGGCGGCGGCCAGAAGGTCAGATTGCTCAAAGAGGCCATGGAGACTCTGGCAGACCAGGAGGACTTGGTGGTCCTCTGTGTGGACAGGTAAGATTCGCCTCCAGCCTCCAGGTAACAGTGGCTGAGAGTTTTACATTCACATTGACATTTATGACCTTTAGCAGATGCTCATGTCCAGAGCAATTTTGCAGAAATGACTCTCTTGTCTTGGAGTGGGCATTAACTTGATGGGGTACATAGAATGAAACCTAGCCTGCCTTGGAAAACTTATTTTTGAATTGAGTCTAGCGCTAAATTACAGATTCCAAAAATTCGTAAGAATGTATTTATCTAAAATGCCTTTGCATGCTGTGGCATTAAGATTAGCATTTACCAGAACTAAGGAGCCCAAATGCTGACAGACAGCCCTGGATTGTTATCCCTCCTGCGCCAGAGTTGGCACTATGCATTTTGGTAGGTAGTGTTCTGATGGGATCTTCCACACCCAGTTTGGTCCATGAAGTGAAGCATGACAGTGAAGCATGACTCATCATTGCAGAAAACACGATTCCTCTGCTCCAGACTCCTGTGGCAGTGTGAATAGTTGTCTTGAGCTTGTGTGCAGTTGCTCAACCTTTCATGAACCTCCCGCACTGATTTTGATGCTGGGGGCAGCTCGGAGCTTTGCGGTGAGTGGTGCAATAGAGGACAGATGAGCTGTTCAAGCTTAGCACTCGGCTGCCCTACTCCGTGAGTTTGCATGGTCTCTGGCTTTGTGGCTGAGCTGTTATGGCTCCTGGATGAGCAATCTGGATCTAGCAGGGCAGATATGTGTCAAACTGGGGAAAAACTCATATCATATGACAGTTTGAGCATGTTTGAGCTCTTCACTGTGAACTCCATACTACTGCCAATGTATGAAGTCTGTGAAGTTTTGATCCTACACACCAAAAGTAGGAACACAAAATGCACACTCATTGCAAGGTGTTGATAAGGATTACATTGGCAATGCTGAAGGCAATAGTGACTACAACATCAAACAGACTTTAAACAGTACAAATACTGAAGGCAATTCTGAGACCTTATATATTAAATACTGCTTTAGACATCAATAGGCATCAAACATTAAACATCAAACATTGTAAAAGTGCAACAGGCAACAACACTATGAACATTAAGGATGAAAAGTAATTCGTTGAGAATATTAGGGGCATAAAGTAATTAGTGAGGAACATTACAGACATAATGTAGACATAATTAGTGAAGAACGTCCTGGACGTTTGAACTGTTCCTCCAGCTTTAAATCCATTGTTAGCCGCTCTGGTGTTTTTTTGGGATAAATCTTCATATGAAGGGGATATTAAGGCCACAGTAGGGCCTTCCGAAAGGGAAAAGAATCGTGCTGGGAATTTAATCAGGCCTGCCTGGTGAAACCAGCGCCAAGGCTTCCAGTTTCCACCCACCCAGCCGGGTACTGTCCCCCCCCTTATAGCTCATTACTGCTTTTGGGTCAAAGGCTGTTCAGTTCTTTTCTTCGCTTCCCTCGTGGGCCACATGCCTCTTGAACCAAAGCTGCAGTAAAATGCTGTAAATTCAACTCTGCATGACTTCATTTGGCTTACTTTATCATTTGACTCATTACTGCCTGTGCATTAATTTCACGCACCTGACAGAAATCTAGACTTTATTTTTTTAATTCAATTATTTTTTTAATTCAACTTACAGAGGAATGTAACAGCAAGTCTATTTTCAGCCTTGCTTGGCAACGGGAATCACGATCTGGAACATTCCTCAAAGTAAAAGCACTTACACAGAGGTGCAGTGGTGGTATTCTGTTAAAAATAATACCTGCTTCCAAAGGCTGGTGCTTTTTATTCTGGGTTAACTTAATCAGCCAGAATAAACGGCCTCCCATTTAAATCCATTACTCAGGTGAAATTATGGCATGTCCATGTGTAATGAGCACATGGCAACACCCAGCTTTGCTGCGCAGGTCTGGATTTGAGCTATAGAAACTGACGTGAATTATCCTGATCATAAGGTTGCCAGCTCTCTCCGTACCTACCTGTAGGCTGCCCTCCTCTTCAGGTTTTTGCTTTCTTGCAGAGTTCCTATTATAGACGTCTCTGATGTTCCGAGACTGCTAATTATAAATGTGGACTTGGGGTTATGTTTTAGGCCTCTTTAAAGGCTTTAGAAAGTTTATAATAACAACCTTCACTCAAATACTGACTAGTGGAAAGCCGGATTCGTAAAGGCTCCATGCAGACAGGTTTCACTTTTCCTTAATCCACTTCTCTGAAGCAATTCTGAGACAAGCCAGACGCCGGCGTGTAAGGAAAAGGCCGCTCAACGTGTGCCTCGCATCGTGAAGGAAAGTCCAGAGTGGGAGGATTCTCCTCGAGGTCAAGAGATGAGTCATTGTTGCTGTCCTCATAAGCTGTGGTCAAGCTGTCTGGCGGCATGTAAATGACCCGGAAAGAGTCAGGGGTCAGGAGGGAAGTTGCAGAGCAGATGGCCGGTGCACAAGAATGGAATCTCTAGCTCTTCAACTAGAGTCCACCGCCTGCTTGGAAATTTAATGGTGGATGTTATCGTCATGGGTAAAATTAGCTACTGCAATATAAGCCAAAGACACTTCCCATAAACCTTCTGGGTCCTGTCAGATGCACTAAGTTGACGTCTTGACATTTCCCTTACTTTCAGATAGCTGGTGACAGTCCTGTAGGAATGCCAACAAGTAGAGTAGATGGTTTCAGAAATGTTTTGGTGACAGTGTTGTATAATTAGAATGTTGAATTATTGCAACTATATAGTGTGATGGTGTTATTGCTTAATAATATGTTTAACCCTTCTGTCTCTCTCTCTCTCTCTCTCTCTCTCTCTCTCTCGCTCTCTCACTCTCTCGTTAGCTATGACCTTATCTTTGCAGGAGGGCCAGAGGAGATTTTGAGGAAGTTTCAGCAGTCCCATCATAAGGTGTTGTTTGGCGCGGAGGGTGTGATCTGGCCGGATGCACACCTGGTGGACCGCTACCCCCATGTTCGCAGCGGGAAACGCTTCCTCAACTCTGGAGGTGGGCAGAGGGAACGCTCAGAGACTTGGGAATCCAGGATGATTAAATTTTATTGGTCTTCTCGCCCGTGGTGATGTTCACACATAAATGCCTTTGTCATACACAAAGCATAAAGCAGTTAATCGGTCATTAATACTTACTAGATCCTTCACCATAATTTGTCAACCAAGAAGGTGCCTGTTGCATTAGACAGAGACAGTGATGTTTAACACCTCCTATCAGTCTTTTTGCTCAGTTCTTTTTGCTCAGGCAGGGTTAAATGTTTTCTCACTTCCCCAGTCTCTCTCTCTCTCTCTCTCTCTCTCTCTCTCTCTCTCTTACACACACACACACACACACACACAGCAATGTGGGAGGTAACACTTTACCAGCACATGTACAGAAGGTCTCTCCACACACAAGGTCATGGCCTTTGGTTATTTTAGCCTTGGTTCTGGCTCATACATGGTGCAGTACGCCACTGTGCAGAGGGTGCCGATCTCCTGGGTAGAAAAGGAATCTGCTTTCCAGAATAGAGCAGAATACAATTAAAAAAATGGTCAGAATAGTGAAAATGTTTTCCTTGTGTTTCCCATGGGCCATGACAAGACACCCTGTGGTATTTCCTGAAGGATACCAGCATGCTGCTCTATTCTGTAGAGGGACTGAGTGAATTTGTGTGTGTGTGTGCATGTGAGCATGTGTGTGTGTGTGTGTGTGTGTGTGTGTGTGTGTGTGTGTGTGTGTGTGTGAGAAGAGGAGAGAGATGGTGTATGCATGTGGCCACACCTCTACTTTCCTTATCCCTCGCTCCTTCTCTCTGTCTTTCGGTGCTCTACGTTATCTTCGTCCCTGCCCCATGGTCCCTGACCTCTCCTGGTTTCCAACGAACGTAGCTGCTCCTGCAGGTCATCCGCACTCCGCAGCATGTGGTCTGTGCTACTCTGGAATCACTGTGTTTTTTCGGCCTGCTATTTTCAACAGCAGAATTACGGCTGAGGTTGCGGTGGACGGAGAATCGCAGGAACCTCCTGTTTTGCCTGGACAAAAACAGCAGAATTAACATGAGGGCTTTATTTGTCTTGGGCTTCCTGTTCAATTCACTGGGCCCCAAGAGACTGAGGCCTGTTTGTGTCACTGCTGCCATTCAGCAGCCTGACACGCCAAATGTTCTGTTGCTTTTGGACTGGACACGGTGCACCAAGAAGACAGAGAAGTGACCCACAAGCTTTTCAGTCTAATCTGAAGACTGCAGGTCTGTGTGTGCGTGTGTGTGTGCATGTGTGTGTGTCTGTGTGTGTGTGTGCGTGTGTGTGTGCATGTGTGTGTGTGCATGTGTGTGTGTGTGTGTGTGTGCACGCATGTGTGAGTTTGTGTGTATGTGCATGTGTGTGTGTGTGTCTGTATGTGTGTGTGTGTGTATGTGTGTGTGTGTGTGCACGCGCGCATGTGTGAGTTTGTATGTGTGTGCATGTGTGAGTGTGTGTGTGTCTGTGTGAGTGTGTTTGCATGTGTGAGTGCGTGTGTGTGTGCGTGCACGCATGTGTGAGTTTGTGTGTGTGTGCATGTGTGAGTGTGTGTGTGTCTGTGTGAGTGTGTCTGTGTGTGTGTGTGTGTGTGTGTGTGTGTGTGTGTGTGTGTGTGTGTGTGTGTGTATGTGTGTGTGATTGCACACACAGGAAAGCCATAACTCAATGTGTCTTTTTGATCTTGCCATTACAGGGTACATGCGTTAGTCTGTAACACATGTAAAGTTCATACTGTTTAAGAGAAAGAGATTGAAACCACATGTCCTAATCCCTCCACATCTGTGCTGGGGCTTCTGAGCACGTTCCCTCAGTAGGGTGTCACTTTACTGCTCAGTCGTAAAGAAAAATTCATGTCACCACCTTCTTTAGCAAAAAAGGTCAGTTACTTAAGGCAGTGTGCTAAATGTGTGCTTTTTTATTATTGACGTATTATTATTAAGTTATTATTTAATATTTTCATTATTTCCCAACATCATGGGAAAACATAAAAAGTTTGAGGTTAGGGCTAGGAACAGAATTTGTACAATTGCTTCATTCATTTATTAATTTATTTTTACTGTTTTTCTGTTTATCTTTATAGAAATGTTAGTGGTGAAATACAGTATGTTGCTTTGCACATGATAGAAATGTGTTGGTCAAGTCTAAATCGTCCTCAGACATCAATCCCCACATTCAAAAGCACACACGGTGGCTCGGAATAACAGCGGATTAGCACTTGTTTCAAATATGAATATTATCCAAGTTATTTCCACATGAATATGCGTGTAGACATGAACAGGCCTTTGTTAACTGGAAGTAAAACTAAGATCTGATCCTCTCTGATAGTTCCCAGAAGGTGGGGAAAAGTCAGAAGAGGTCACTGATGTATCCCGTCATCTGTTAAAGGAACGCATCCTCTCCATAATGGCATTTCCAGACTGTAGAATGAAAGTGCTGTTTAGATTAAAGGCAGTACTGAGGTTTGTCAGAATGATGGGCTGGTTTATGCAGTGGTGTACTGGAGCCCTGCTACAGCTGCGAGCCAGTTCCGTCTTCTCACTCTTTCTTTTTCCTCTCTCTGTTTCTCAATCTTGCTTCCTGTCCACACTGCCCTCCATTCGTGCTTGCGTCGAGGTCATCTTAGCAACGGATCCCAGCAGGCACAGAGACCAACAGCAGGGCCAGGCCCTGAGAATCTCAGGTTGACGCGGAGCTGGCACAGGGTTAGCTGAGGTCCTGCTGAGCGATCCCGTGTACACACCCTGCCCCACCCTGTTTGAGCCGTTTGGGTCAGAGAGGTGCTGTCTTCCTTCTTTTTAATCAGTGCACTGTGTCAACTGTCTCCCTCTCCTGGAGGCTCCTGAGATGGTGCCAGGATATCACCTGGGTCCCCACAGTGTCCCAGCCCACATAATTGACGTGCGGGGAGTGCATAATTCCGGCTCTTTTTACGGCCTCTTTTAAAATCCCAAACTTTCCTTTTTTGAAAGGCAGTCTGTAAAGAGGCTGTGATGTCATTTGCAGGTTTCATGGGCTATGCGCCCAACATAAACATGATGGTGAGGCAGTGGGACCTTCATGACAACGACGATGACCAGCTCTTCTACACCAAGATCTACCTGAATGCCCTGCAGAGGGTGAGAACGCAGACACTCAGACGATGCACGTGAACAGCACAGCTGTTGCAAGAGATGCCCCAGTGAATCCAGCCCAGAACCTGACCGCACGCTCAATGCATTGAATGCTCAACACATCGAATCCTCAGAAAACAATCTGAATGCTTAAAAACATATGGCGGTAGCCTGAGGTTAGAGGTCACATGGTCACTCATCACAAGCTCTGGCTTTATCTCCTTTGTGTGTGTGTGTGTGTGTGTGTGTGTGTGTGTGTGTGTGTGTGTGTGTGTGTGTGTGTGTGTGTGTGTGTGTGTGTGTGTGTGTGTGTGTTTTAGGAGACCCTTAATATGTCTCTGGATCACAAATGCCAGATATTCCAGAATCTGAATGGCGCAGTGGGTGAGTGAATTCCAGATATTTGTTTGTAAACAGATTCAGGAGTGATGTCTTAATGTTCTGTGCAGTTTCATAGCCCAGAAAAACAACGTTGTTTTTATCGCCAAAGCGTGGTACTTGCTGTCATAATATTGTCAGATCGCCATTAAAAATTCAGTTTTCATGCAGCGATGTACTGGACGACTGGACTGTTACAAAACTGCATGTTTTGCTTGTAGATGAAGTTTTGCTGAAGTTTGGCACAGAGAGAGTTCGAGTCAGAAACACCGTCTTTGACAGTCTCCCTGTCATCGTCCATGGCAACATAAACACCAAAGTAAGTGACTTCCTTCCTGACTGTTTCAAAGTGCACACTGTGGGTGCAAAGAGCAGAGGCCGTCCAAAGTAGCTGCATCGCTTTCTGCATGCTCCTGTCTATCATGTCTGAAGTCTGTTCCCAGAGAAAACTGGTGCTTTTCTCCTGTCACGGAGCTGAGGCATGCGATTTCAACACAGTGTGTGAGGAGTGATGTCCTTTCAGGCTTCCAAAGAATGCGCCCCATAGTCCAAGAATCCTACTGCTTAGCCTATGTCATGCCCGGGAGCTGCCCGGTAGGACGTACGGCCGTCGCAGTGATCCCGTCCCCTAGACGAGGCTCCTCACCTCTTCTTGCCCTTCCAGCCAGCTCTGGTTCCCATGATGGCTTAAGCAGAGCTTCGGAGGTGACGAGTCATCGTCTCCTAACCCTCAAACATCTGTTAGCCCTGCTCCTAATGATTGGTCATTGACACATTAACCATCGCCAGCCGAGAGAGCAGCCTCCACACTCCCTCGGCCCCGGGGAGGCTGGCACTCGTCTGAACCCGTGGATGTGAAGCCTGTCATGGGGAAAACCTCCAGGCTCTCTGGGAGGGTGGTCCTGGGGACCAGCGCCCTTTTTATTGGCGTACAAATGAACTTTCACACAGCGAGGCTGTTAGCAAGCCGTGGCCATGAGTTAATACCAGAGAGTGAAGGCCACTGTCTGGTTTATGTCTCCTGGCTCTTTCTAAACAATAAGAACTTCCCAGTTTCCCTTTTAGCCTGCTGACCCCAGCCATCCCTGGAGAACGACACTCCAATTCCTAAAACAGCCGTGTTTATCTGTAATTGACATAAGTAATAACTGTATGCACACAACACAAAGAGCTGCATCTGTCCTTTGTCTGGACGTCGTCTGGGTTCCACATCATTGAGTTCCACAGTGCCACCTCTCCTCCAGCTGGAGGACACAAAGAAACGAGTGCAGTAAATACTTCCATCTCCATTACCTCCAGTCTGTGACTTGCTCTCCTCTCTCCTTCTCTCTCCTCTCTCCATCTCGCTTACTCGCTCTATCTCTTTCACTCCCTCTCTCTTTCCAACCCCCCCCCCACACACACCGAGTTAGTTTGTCTAAAAATCAATGGTGATTTATGCCATATGTTTTACATCTGTTATTATCCTTTTATCCCAGCATATTTATATCTTGGCACGGCACCCATCTATTATATTATATGTCACAGTGACAGAGATGGGCTTTGGCTCAAGACTGAGGCAGAGACAAAAATGATGGACAGTCTGATCTGGCCACTGGAATTCGAGCAACTTTTAGGGACTTGTTGTATTTAAGTCTCATTACTTCACGTTGACATCCTGTCTGCTCATATATGCCCTGTTGCTGTGTTGAAAGTTATGGGTGCATGTCCAAAAAACAAAAAAACAAAAACAAAAACAGCAGAACATTGTTGGCTGGTACATCAATGCAAATTTGACAGAAGGAACCTTTTTGGTCTCCTGTCCTTTGGTGTGACCTGAGAGCAGCCGCTGAGAATTGTTGGACAAACTTTAAATCAACAAGCCAGGAAACAAGCTCAGCAGCCTACATCAGCTAACTCAGTATTTAGCCTTTATATACTTTTACATATATATTTTATTTGCAATATATTACCTATGCAATTCTATGCATAATATTTTATTTTCCTCTTGCATCTTTGATGCAAAAAGCCACCTCCCCAAAAAATAACTCCATCTATTTTTGCAGATTTATTTGAACTACTTGGCCAACTACATCCCGAATGCCTGGAACTATGAGCATGGCTGCATCGTTTGTGACCGGGATACTGTGGACTTGTCTCTACTCGCAGTGAGTCAACCATCACGGACATCCACAGCTTTCACTTTCAATATCTTCATAAAGTAAAGTTATCTTATAAAGTTGGTTTTTTTTTTGGGGGGGGGGGGGATTGTGAGTTTTAATCAATGAATAAAAGTCTGTAACTATAGGAGAACTTGACAAGAGTTTTGCAACAAGAATCTTTTGATAAAGATTCGTACAGTGACAGCCCTGTCTTTTCAGAAATATTCAGTCATGTGATTCATTTTCGTGCATGTAGATTGCTGCTGTATATAAACTATAACCTATTTTTGTTAGTGGCAGTCACACTGGGTGGAAGTGTGTGTCTACGGAGGCCGCTTTGTGTCTGCCTACCCAGTGTAGTGGTGCACGCAGCCTTTACTGAGACGTCTTTGTGTGAGCTAAGGTGGTGTGAGGGGGCCATTCACGCCCACACGGCTCTGACTGAGATCCTGGATATTGGACTGGAGAGAACCTACTCGGGGGAAACTTCACTTTTAGAAACAAAGACTTCATTTGTAATATTTGTAGATTTTAGCAATCATATGTACACTTAGTGCATAGTGAGTTGGTTCATTTTAAATTTGTCCAGACATTATTGTCAGAGTGGAGTGTGTTTTCTCTGGTAATGGTCACGTCAGGTAATGTTAGAAGTATCAGGTATGTGTTGCATTACTGGAATGTTCATATGCTGTATTTAAACAATTTTTTTTCCTTTTTTGAATGAAGTCTGAATTATGCTGCCAACAAAACCAGGTAGTTATATTAAAAAAAAGATCTTAAAAAGTTTAAATATGAGATCAGATTCATCCATATATGTATGTTCATGCATTAAAATTTATTATATGTTAGGCATAAGCCACACGCATGGTTCTGGTTGCCATTTGAGAATTGAGATGTTCCAGGACTGGACAGTTACATCGAATGTGTCCAACAATAACGGGCTGTGCATTTCCTCCAGACACTTATTAAGGCAAAAGTCTTCCGAAGATCCACTCTAGGATGAGAAAGCTTTTCTGTGCTGTGGTTCAGGAAATGGCTTTCTGGTTTTTAGAAGGTTTCACTTAAAAGGGTGTCACCATGAAGGAGACTGCCTTTTAGTGGCTTAACCAGTACAGGAGTCGTGCACAGGGTGAGGCACAGCGGCTGCCCTGAAAATGTGATCATGGGAATTCTGGCAGAGAATGGCTCTAAATAAAGAGAGAGAGAGAGAGAGAGAGAGAGAGAGAGAGAGAGAGAGAGAGAGAGAGAGAGAGAGAGAGATGCTCAGCCCTGTTTTCCATCTGTCATTTATCTGTCTGTCTGTAGTGTCTGTTGCTTGGTGTCTACCCCTCTTCCTCATCCCTGTATTATTCACCACACAGTACTCACTGTGGGGAAGTGCAGCCTCTCTGGGTCTTGGAGGGACACATGCTAAAGTTGCTAGGTGGAAACGAAGACTACCACGATGTGCTTTGTGTAATAATTCTGACTTGCCCTGTAATTTCTCTGTAATTCCTTTTCTTCTTTCTGTGGCCTTGGGAAGGGATTGATGAGTTTGGTTTTGTTTCATCATTCCTGCCCTCTATAGGAGTAATGACCATGTTCTACCTCACTGGATCGATTTAAAGAGGGTTATGAATGCAAGTAATGTCCACGTAGATGGCCAGCCACGTCAATGAATGCGAGCTGCTCCTGTTCCTTCCAGTATAAATCACTTTCATTCGAATTCATGCTAAACCAGAGTGATGCCTGTTTTTCCTATAAACACCGATCACGCCACTTATTTATTTCAAAGAATTATGGAGCTGCTCGCAATGTCCGCTTCCTAGAAAGCCTTGAGAATGTTCCCACATGACTCAGCACTCCCTCCGTTCCATTCTGCTAGGCCGCGGCAGCACGGCTCATTCCAGGGTAATTGGTTCCTTCTGCTAACGTGTGGTGAGCTTCAGAGTCCAAGCAGATCTGGGTGGATGTTCAGAGCCTGTGCCTCAAGGCTGCAGACAACAGCAGAGCCTGTGCCTTACCCCAGAGCTGCAGACCAAGTATAATGGGTGTCCTACCCCAGGTCTCCCTGTCTGCTGTCAGCTTCTCACGGTGGGTTTGCAAGGCTTAGAAGGGGCCTGTTTCTGTCTAGGAACAAACTCGGCCACTTCTCCACCCGCTCCACCCTCCTCCCTGCCCTCTCGGTCAGTGACAGTTTAAGAAGTTTTGGCTCGTGAAGCGAATGCCCCCCCCCCCCCCTCCTGGGGAGAGTCTGGCAGCCAGGAGAGTGGCACTGACTGCCCCTCCAGCACAGCCTCATGGGAAAGGAAAGGAGCTCTGTCTCTCTGAACTCTGGTCCTTTTCACCATGAGCCTGAGAGTGTTCGGGGTACTTAAGAGCAGGGCTGCACCTCTCTGGGACCAGTGGTGCAGATAAACTGCACATCCATGGCACAGTTCATAGCTATGAATGGCATATATAGGACATATATGACATATGAATGGCATATATAGGACATCCTCGTAGCTATGACATGCGTTTGCTGCTCATGTGCTCTGCTTCAAATACTGTGCATACACCACAAATGCTAAATCAGTTTTCAACTTTGCTCTTCAAGTTTACGATCGTAGTTTCCCTTCTACCCGGACAGGAATATCCACGTGTGAGGGTGGGTGTGTTTATTGAGCAGCCCACTCCCTTTCTGCCTGAGTTTCTTCAACGGCTCCTGACGCTGGATTATCCCAAAGATAAACTGGACGTGTTCTTTCACAACAGCGTGAGTGTGCAGCTGCGTTCACGTTGGAGATGGGCTTGACCTTGCAGATGGTGTCATACACCCACCTGCCTGTGACATTCTTATCCCAAATCTGACACCTCAGGAGGTTTACCATGAGAAGCACTTGCAGGCATTCTGGCAGGAGAACAAGGACGTGTTTAGGAGCTTTAAGGTCGTTGGCCCCGAGGAACCTCTGAGCCAGGGAGAGGCGAGGAACCTCGGCATGTGAGTCTCTCCTTTCACGCTGCTTACTTCTAGGTGCCCACTTTAAAAAAACGCGCAAAATTAGGCCAAAGTACAATGCAAATGAAAGCTAATGTTATGATCAAAGAAAAACTGGAACTTTTATTGTCTGCAAGAAGTCAGATGAGTGGCTCATAAATGAGAAATATGGGAACATTATATCACAAAACAGCACAGCTGCACTATAAGACTCCAAAAGAGAATAAAGAATGATATTTATGAAGTCAAACTCAATCTAAATCTGTGTTCCTAAGAGAAGACCAGTTGAGATCTGATATTTTGCAGAGCGTGGCAAGGTATGTGATGCACGATGCAATCTCATTAAATGTCCCACATGGTGGCTCATAGAAGCCTGGGTCAAGCACAAAGGCTGAGCTGTTCTTGCATGCCTGCTCTGACACCCAGTTCATTAAAGCATTACCCTGCACCAGGCCGTGTGCACGGAGCCCTCAGCCCCGGGCCACGCAGGTGGAACACAGGGCAGGTTGCCATAGTGCACAAGCACCAGAAATGCTTCTTCAATGCAAATGACCTTTGGTTCTGCAATCCCATGAGGTCAGATTTATTAGACTGCAATCAAAAACTGCTTTTTTCACCCAGGACGTGGGTGCAAAGACCTTAGCCGAAGTGTAAAAAATAGGAATAAGGTTGCAAAAATGAATGATGAAACAAAAATGAATGAATGAGAAATAAAGTGTGAATCAAAGAATTTTCTATGCGCGTTTGTCAACCAGGGACCTGTGCCGGAAGGATCCTGCATGCCGTTATTACTTCAGTATCGATGCCGACGTCATGCTCACCAACAGACAGACACTAAAGCTTCTAATAGGTCAGAACAGGTACGTGCCCTCTGCCCACACCCACCTGACCCTTCTGGAAACTTCCGCGGCAGCCATCCAGAGTGCATGCATGTCGGACGGTATCCCTCGATTTCGGAAACCACGGGAATGTCACCACTGACCAAAACGAAACTCCCTTGCCACTTAAAAATAAGCGCTGGTGACTTCCTGTTTTCCCTTGACATTTGGAAACAGCGCATGGCTCTGCTGCCAGAGCTTCAAACTGCTGTTTTGAATTAGAGAAACATCATTGTCAATTTATTTTTCTTTTTTTCACCAAACCCACCGCCTTGATGAGCAAACATCTCAGAGACAGCTGCCGGGTCCACGGGGCAGTGTGTAACCCAGCCTCCCTTTGCCAAATAGAAACCTCTGCTTAGATATTTAAGGAAGCCATGGGAATTCTCTCTGCTGGCACCAAACTCTGGAACGAACAGGCAAATCGTAACCTTAGAAATGTGTTTTTTTTATTGTCTTGCATGCACGTTGTCAAGGGCCACTGTAATTTTTTGTTATGCTTCTCCAGTGACACTTTTCTCCTCACGGTAGCGACGTTCTTTAATGTGTGCTCGTGGTTTTGTGTTTCTTCACCAGACTCTAATTCTCACCATTGCACTCAGCACAGAACACAGTCTGCAAAGTCAAACCATCTCTTGAATTCTGAAATAATTTTGAAATAATAAATATGAAAATACAAATTTCTACTGTAGTGGAGAATATTGCTTTAAAGCTTACTTGGATCTTCACTTGGTCACAGTCTGTTATTTGGGATCGAATCGTGACATCTGCCAAACTTTCACCCTGACAGACACACACACCTCTGCTGCCTTTTCCACTTTTGTACCCTCAGAAAAATCATTGGGCCCCTCGTCACACGTCACGGCAAGTTGTGGTCCAACTTCTGGGGAGGCTTGAGTCTGGACGGCTACTACGCACGCTCCGAGGATTACATCGACATCGTACAGGGCAAGCGGGTGTGAGTGTGCCGGCAGCTCCGTCAGAGCGCTTTGGAAGAGGAGATATTGGCCGGATCTGTCTCTGATTAGAAAATGTCCATGTCCTAGCACGCTTCCTGTAGGATCTGAATCAAAATGGCAGGGTCCAAATGGCCCTGTGTGTGTTAGACTGTCAGTGTCACACTGTGTGTGCTAAACTGTGTGTGTCACACTGTGTGTGTTAGACTGCTGATAAGGTGATTTTATCACAGAAAGGCATAATGGATGACAGGCGTCTTGTTAACATCAAATCACCACGTGAAACCACGTGTCTTTTTGTCACACACGAGAAGTAAAAAACAGCCTTGAATGAAACAGCAGCCAGCAGTCAGACGAAACGAATTACTGCAGTATGGAAACGACACCCTTTCTCCATTTCTTTGTAATAGCGGTGTCTGGAATATTCCCTACATGGCTCACGTGTACCTGGTGAAAGGCGACATTTTGAGGAGTGAACTGAAAGAGAAGAATATGTTTGTCCTGGAGAAGCTGGACCCTGACATGGCGCTGTGCAGAAATGCCAGAGAGAGGGTGAGACCAATGGCACGCTAGCTCAAGCCTGCACGTTAGACCAGACAGGAGGCGGCTCACAAAATCTTCAAGGACATTTTCCTTTGAAAAGTAGTCCAGTGATTTATTATGTGTTCTAGTGGGCCAGTGGTAACTATGTTTGGTACAGTCCATGCCCGCTGGCACTGTATGATTTAAGCAGATTTGGCAGGCAAACTCTAATTTTGTTGGACTTAAATGCCTCCACAATTCTCTTGAGAGCTGTTAAGTTGTACAGAGATTGTTAGTTTATCATTGCCATGTTTCCTAATTCCATTAAATCACTGTTGCACTTCTTGTCCAAATAGATAACTGACAAGTCTGCTGAGTGCATCAGTCTGTTGTCTGAATCCATAGCATGATGTCTCATGGTTTACTGTAGCTTCTATGGCACGTTCCAGGTCTTTTGCTGGTGACCCATCATCTTCTCCTCTTAACCCTTTCCCTTTGACCTCTAACCTGTGAGAATGGGAATGTCTAGATTTCTTTATTCTCCTTGATTTGTCCTTTTTGAATCCTTAACTCAACTGCCCCCTATTCCATCCCCAGACCTCCACTCTGCTCGCTTGTTTTGGTTTGCTATGTCTGTTTCTTTCCTGCTCCTGTTTTGGCACCGAACACATTTGGTACATCGAGTGCTAATCACTCGAACCATGCGGGCTCAGAGCTGGGACGCGCCAGAACGGCAGCCGCTCCAGAAATGTGTGGCTGATTATCAGAATGCTTTAACACTGCTAGACATGGAGCCTGTCACTGTAAGACTGGCGAGGTGGAAAGCTTTGACTCAAACATTTTACTGCCCTGCATGTGACGGAATTCCGGGTGCTATCTTTTAACTGATGCAGTCTTGCTCTGTCCTGTATGGCCATCTCCTCTCTGCTGATAGGGCGACATGCCCACACCTGCATCGTGCACTTTCTCCCTGTCATTCTCTTGTTTTTGAACGAAGACGTTTCCAAATTGACACGGTGCTTTTCCTTCGTTTTAGACAATACACAGAGAGAAAGATTCTCCTTCTCCGGAGTCATTCCATATGCTCAGGCCCCCAAAGGTTTTCTTATATATATATATATATATATTTATTATTATTATTATTTATTCCTCTACATTACTTCTACTCTTAAATGAACGTGAACATGCATTTTGCAGTTATGCATAGAAACATCACTTTTCCAAACGGTTCGCAAGTGACTCATTTAGCAGTTGGCACAAAACTAACCTTTTATTTGTAATCTCTCAGTATTCTGAACATGCAGTAAATTGTGTGAAATCCCCATATCCCCATGCACCATTGTATATCAGATTATGTGCACAATCTGACTATATAAATTATAGATCTGATATAGCCATTTAAGACACAAAAGAACATGCATGTCCAAATAACTGAATTGTTGTTTTTTTTTATGATCTAAAATCTATGACATTACATTAGATTTTAGCTGCATGTCCTCTAATGGTGACATAACACTGAGATGCTTTTGGAATGCATCCCACATAACAGATGCATTCAGAGTCTCTGCCAAATCCTTTCTAAAAGTGATGCAGCCAAATGATGTTCTGAGGATCTGTTTTTTTTAATAGATTTGGAGAGAAAGCACCTGTTCTGGATCAGAGATGATCTGCATTAGTCTTTTAAAGGTCTCCCCATCCTTAGCGAGAGGTTGACAGAGAAGAGGTCGATAACGTTCAGGAACTCTTCTCCGACACCCCCCCCCCCCCCAACAGTCAGCCACATCCCATAATTCCTTGTAACAACTGTTTGTCTCAAAAGCCAAATCCCCAAGCACACCAGTAACATGAAGCTCCTCCCTCCCTAAACCCCCTGACCGAGTTCAGCCTGGGCCACAACGCCTGCCAACACAGTGCAGCACTCATGAGTAAACCAGGCCTCTGGCCCCTCACACGGCTCCTGGAGCAGATCGGCCCCCTGCCTTCCCGATGCCACTACGTTCCTGCCTCCACCTGCCCCCACATCCTTGTACCATCCAGAAAGAAGCACGGATTCATTAGCATAGATTATATATGTTACAGATGTAGAAACAATCCCTGGTTAGTTTTCATAGTGTGGTGTTGTGTGATTTTCCATATTTTTAATCAGCGCTGTCTTATTACTGATTAAATGCTTCAGTGACATATTAGAGTTTTCTGCTGTGTTGATTTCATATTAAATGTTGCTTTATTTTTAGTCAGTTGGTTGACTGTCTTTCTCTGTACACTCCAGGGTGTTTTCATGTATATTACCAATCGTCATGAGTTTGGAAGACTTCTATCAACAACCAACTACAACACCTCCCACTTTCACAACGACTTGTGGCAGATATTTGAGAACCCATTGGTGAGAGACCAGATTCTTTTTGTCATAAAACTGTTTATATTAAATCAACACTGAAAGCGGACAAGCAGGCAAAGTTTCTCGTCTTCAGGTCTGCTGAAGGAAAGCTGGTGTCTCTCTCTATGAGGTGTTTTGGCTAACCTCTCGTTGACTTACAACAAACTTGTTTAGTCCGCACTCGTTCACCAAAAGTACGGAGGGCACACGGGGCCTTTAACTTGATGAAAGCGGACAGCGCTAACCATCTGTTTCCTCCACAGGACTGGAAGGAGAAGTACATCCATCCCAACTACACTCAGATATTTAGTGAGAACCATGTGGAACAGGTACTGGCATGGCTCTCAGACCCATCGGAGCTACTGATTGGCTCTCCAGTGTTAACACACTGCTTCTGGCAATATCAGATTCTAATCGGAGGCTTATAGCAACAGCCAGACCTGAAGCCAGAAAACAGACATTCCTCTGCTATCTCTCCACCCTGGCTTAGCTGACTAGACTGTTGCAGATGTGCTGAGCCTTAGAGTGTGTGTGTGTGTGTGTGTGTGTGCAGCCATGTCCAGATGTGTTCTGGTTCCCCGTGTTGACTGAACAGGCCTGTGATGAGCTTGTGGAGGAGATGGAGAACTATGGATCGTGGTCTGGTGGAAAACATGAGGTAAGAGATTCGCGACTCTCAGAAACAGACCGTGAAACAACCTACACAGACTCGAATAATCCTCAGTTGTTTGACGGAAGTGTTGTGCTTGTAAGGAGTGAAGAATTTATGGAAGGGCATTGTGTAAGTCATTTTAAGCGATCCCAAAGATCTTAGGGATAAGTAACTGGATCTGCAGTTCTCCTTTAGCAACTGTGTCCTTTAACTCGGACAGTGTGCTACATGAAAAGCCCCTAAGCAAATCCAGCACAAAAGGTTCCAAAGTCACTGGGAGATCTTTACCACACAGGTTATTCACCCCTGCTGAGAACACATAATTTCTAACTGGACAGGCAATAAGCATTGCTTCCTTCTGCAGGACAGACGCATCACCGGAGGCTACGAGACCGTGCCCACTGACGACATCCACATGAAGCAGATCGATTACGACAAGGAATGGCTGCATTTCCTCCGGGAGTTCATCTCGCCTGTCACGCTGAAGGTCTTCTCCGGATATTACACCAAGGTGGGCTATGCCAATGCGAGCCGGCTCCTGGAAGCCTCCGTGATCGGAGGGCGATGCTGTGTGAAATTGCGCCTGCATTGTTCACATGGACGTATGCGGCCGGTGTGATGGAGCTAGCAGGGGGAGACTCCGACTGTCTGTGTTCTGTCTCTTCCAGGGCTATGCCATCATGAACTTCGTGGTGAAGTACACTCCTTCCAGACAAGCATACCTGAGACCTCACCACGACTCCTCCACCTTCACTATTAACATCGCGCTCAACCATAAAGGCATGGATTTCCAGGCAAGCATATGATCCCTTTTCAGTATTGTTATATTAAAATCTGCAGGGTTCATTAACTACAGAAAAGTCTACGTCACTCTGGATTTAATGTGTTTGATCTGAATCTTTATTCAACAAGTATCACATGCACAGAGAATTTCTCATGGTGCAGGCGTCGGAGTTAGATCAGACTGAAACACTGATGGTGTAAAGTGACAGGCCTTTGGCTCAGCCTGATGGTCTTTGGTTCTTTCTGCTTGCTCCAGGGAGGAGGCTGTCGGTTCCACAGGTATAACTGTTCTATCGAGTCTCCCAGGAAAGGCTGGAGCTTTATGCATCCAGGCAGACTAACACACCTCCATGAAGGACTGCCCACCACCAATGGCACGCGTTACATTGCCGTGTCTTTTGTCGACCCATAACTTTCCCATCGCCGTTAGGAAATGATTCGGTTCTGTGCGCGTATGCAAATGTTGTTGTATTTTTGTTTTTTGTTCTTTTTTTTTTTTACATAATTGTTTGTTGTTTTTAACTTTATTGGTTTGTGGCCTCTGTGACAGTTACTACTGTGCTAAAAAAAAAACAGCAAGTTCAACAAACGGTCACAATATGTTTGTGGGAAGTTACATTTCCACACTGAGAAAGGTCACACACATACAGTCCTACAGACACACACACACAAACACACACACACACACACACACACACACACAAAGAGGATTACAACAGTTCGCATGTTTTGCTTTTAAAAACTGACACTGCAGGGAAAACATCTTTTCTCCTTTATTTTCAGCAGAATCAGGTCAAATCTAAAAGTGTCCTAACGGGAGTGCTGTGGACTCTCCACAGCCTTCAGGAGAGACAATGCCATCCTCTGTAGTGCACCGAGGTGCTGTTTCAGTTTACGGTTTTATGGTTTTTAAGGTCAGTCTTTCAGTTGTTTTTTTCTTGACAAACATGTTTTTGTTATTAATATCCAATCAAGAGAGATGGTAAATATGTATTTTTATATTTGCACATCAAGAAAAGGAAAACGACAACAGGGTTTAATTTAAATTCTGGTTGAATGGAGTTTGATAAATACTGACTTTTACTTGAAGGGTAGGTTTTCTGGATGTAGAATACATTTTGGATTGAGTTTGGACTGAGTCGATCGATTCACCATTGAAAATCCTTATCTTTAGCTTCCTGGTGCCTAAAAACTGACCAAAGATGTTTTTTCCTGTTAAACAGAAGGTTACGACATGCTGGTATTATCTGGTCCTGACCCAAACCTTCTGGACAGGTCATTTGTTATGTATGAATGAATCTTGAACTTCATCCAGGTCCCCACTGTTTTAACTTATTTTGAAACTGTTGAAAACTTAATAAAAATGATTTTAAAGTGAAGAGTTGTTTTATATTGACCTGACCCACCACATTTACATTGAAGGTAAGGGCACTTGATGTACCAGCTCTGTCCCTGGAGATCCCAAAAGCACCTAAACTGAACTAACATCATGAATTTCTCTGTGTTACATTCAGTTCAGAACCCTGTCACGTTCAGCTCAGATCTCTGTCATGTTGTCTTTCACGTTCAGATCTTCAGTAGTCACTCTGAGCTATCGCTCAAGCAAAGCCACCACGTGCACTTCTGGACCCAACCGTTCCGACCTGAACACCACCTCTCACCACTGCACATGCACAGGTCTCACACCCCAGCAGAACTCCTGAGGACGAGGGGGGGCGAGTACAACCACATTCACTACACTGTTCCCGGGCGCCATGGAGACGTTACCAAGGAGCCCGTCACCACTGCCATCTCCTTCTCCACTAGTCTCTGATTGGTTGTTTAATATTTGTTAGTCAATTTTAGGCTTATCTGCCTGGATACACTTTAAATCAGTTCCTCTCAGGAGTTCTTCCACGTGCTCTCGTGCTGCAGTTTTTCCTTCACACTGTCATGTGTGACCGCTCACTAGGGGCCTGGACCTGGATTCTCTGTATAGATCGTTTTTGTAATACTTCTTGGTGACACCGCATATTGTAAAAAGTGCTATGCAAATAAATTTGAATGTATACAGTAACGAAGGGGTCTGTGCTTGGTAGGAGTCCCTGAGTACGTATAACACCCTCTGTAAAGTGTGTCTGAGGGGGACATGCACAGCCATTTGTTAAATCCACTCTCATCAGCTCCATCTGAAGGTTAAAAGGACCTGTGTGGGGTGCGGAGGTGTAATTCCTTCCCAGGCCGGGACAGAGGCGAGAGGGGAGTTCTCCCCCTCACGTCTCTCTCTCCTTCTCCCTCGCTGCGTCTCTCTCCGCCTCTCAGAGGTGCTACCTGCCCGGGAGCACGTTGCTGGGGCTTTTCCCGCTACATCTACATGTCTGAGCAGCTACTGAGAGGAGAGCATGAAAGCAGAGCCCACAGGTCACGCTGCACCTGGGCGGAGAAAGGGGTCTCTGTCTCTCAGCTCCCTCACACTCTCCGCCCCAAGCCCACTGTCCCGGTCCTCTGAAAGGTGACATTGATGCCGTTCTGCAGCACAGGAAACCTGCAGGACTAATAAGCCAACAGCTTCGCAGAGCCCAACTTATCAAACAGAGGTTAGAGGGAGCGCTGTACACACCGGGCTAAGAGATCACACAGACGCAGGTCACTGAGGAGCAGACGTGTAACGTCAGACAAGCCTACCGGGACTCATTTACATTTTTCTCCCTCAGTCAGCTCCGAAACACAGACGTTCCATGGTCCAAACTTTGATGACAGGCCACTAACTGCAGGGCATTACTGAAGTTTAGATCCTGGTCTCTCCCTCCCTTTATATCCAGTATAGCATTTATGGTCAGTTGCTGTAAGGCAGCCTTGGTACAGGACGTAATGTACGACGGCCAAACGAAAGGCAGCGTTCCCCTAACTGCAGGGTGCCTAGTGACACTGAGTGCCTGTTGTGTGACACTCACTGCAGACATGACCACACAGGCAACTAGGCCTCCCAGCAGGGTACAGATTAAAGTAAACACACACACACACACAAACATACACACACACCTGCACACACACACACACACACACACACACACACTCAAACATGCACATATTCACCTTGACATGCACACGTGGAGTACCTGAGTAAAGATACTTTAGAGGACACAGACACACAAAGTCTTGTTTACTCTGTGTGACCAAAAGGGGAGAAAACAGGATTTTTCAAATGAAAGTACCTTTTTTTTTGGTAAAAAAGCGTTTGTATCCATGGGGACCTAAACGTGTTCCCCACAAGGTCAAACATGTCAGATGTTCTTATCCTTGCGAGGTCATTTGTTCCCACAGAAATATGTACACACACACACACACACACACACACACACACACGCACGCATATACAGACACAATACATGCGCGCACACAATGTGAGACTATGTGTAAGAGTACCCAGGGCCTGTGGCACCAGTGGTATGCCACCAACCCATTTACTGTGGCATCCGGGTAGGGTGCACGGAGTTCACCAGCAACCGTGATTAAAGGACCAGGGTGGCGAACGCTGCCAGCTGTCTGTGCCGGTCCCCACCGCAGACGTGGCACCGGGGCCCGCGGGCGGAGGAGCGGCCGAGGGAGCTGCAGGGTTCGCGTTGCTCACTGCAGGCACTGCTGCACACCTCCTTCGGCTGCTGAGAGAAACGTTCTCCGGCCCTTCCTCACACTTGCCAGCATTCTTGCAGAGCTGCTCTGCTGCAAATTTTGGTCGCATATATTTGTAAACTGCACTTTTCCATGGTCGGTTAGTACAAAACATATTTTCACATGAACACATTGATTCAAGACCCCTTTCATACAAAATAAATAGTAAGTATTATTTTAATAAGTAAAAATAATAATAAATACAAAAGTTATTAATACCTAAGTTCTATATGAGACATTTTTTTTTTTTTATTAAGAATTGTGCCGTTATGGACAGCTATTATGGCACATGTAGAAACTCTGAGATTCTTCTATTAGAGGCTTTAGAGGAGTTTTGACCAAGGCCTCGCTTTAACCCTTTCACTTCCCTTCAGGTTGCGCTTGGTGTCTAGGAGGGGTGCTCACATCTCCATTCCAGGACATCCGTCTCGTTCTGCTCCCTCCTGACTCACACGCGGCTCGGGCGGATGTAACTAGTTGTCCCTGCTTTTCTCTTTATTGAGGAAGTGAGACCTTCTTGTACATTTTCAGAACAAAAATGTCCTGATTATTTAGGGAAGCAAATGGAAAGACAGGATCGGCAGGACGGCCCAGGGGAAAAAAAAGCTAAAGATCTTTTACTAAACAAATAAAATAAATAATTTAAATAAAATAAATACATATCGCCTTGCATTTTTAATGGCTGATGTGCTTATTGCGCCATGCAGCTTCACTGCCTCATCAGTCGTCTGCGTATCCACCCTCTGCTCCCATTCAGGCAGACACTGGATATGTATGTCATGTAATTAATTTTCTTTTAGAAGAAAAGAAAGAGAGAGAGAGAGAGAGGGAGAGTGCCTTTCTTAAGAAAAAGTGCCTTTCTTAAGAAAAAGGACCCTTATGTATGTATTGCAGTCTCTTGACACCCTGCTTCTTCCTTGCATTTTTAAATGTTTAAATGTGTTTTTGTATTTATCACCATGGCAACACCATCATTGTTGCTGACAAGATCCAAGGTGTGACACCCCACAGACCTCCAGTCGCTTAAAACTGTTCAGCTATTGGTTGCAGCAGCAGCCCAGCACCCATTAAACCTTCTACCCGCTCACCCCCGCAGTAATCCGCTGTAAAACTGCGTCCGACGGAGAGTCCTGGACCGATGCGGCGGAGCCTGATGCCCTGGAGGCACCACTGCGTGTGTCGGCTTCAGCTCTCTTCACCCAGAAAAAAGCCACGTGTCATTAGACCGTCACGGCCCCAGTCAAAGCACTCTTTTTTTCAGGTATGGAACACGCCCATTTGCCTAAACAGCAATTAGAGTTGATTGCATGCTTGTGTACTCCCCCAGTGCCGGGCCTGTTTACCAGAGCCCAGCTCCGTTTAGACAAATTACACAGCAACGCCCTGGAAAAACAATCAGATGGCCCCAACACTTCCAAACAGACTTTTATTGATTGTCCGCGGTTGCAGGGTTGGTGGGTGCAGGGCGAAAGGAAATATTTACTAAAAATACAAGCACCCAAAGATGCAGTTTAAAGGGATTTGATTTGTTGCAGAGGCATTCATGGAAGTAGTTTTAACTACAGAGATTTATGGAGCGCTGATGTTCTAACAGTATGATGTTGATGGTGAAGTGTGTGACGAGTTGTTTGGGACAAGTGTGATCAGAATGGGGCAATTCTGAGTCAGTGCTTGGGCAGTTATGGGGCAGTTATGGGGCAGTTATGTGACAGTGCTGGGCAGTTATGGGGCAGTTATGTGACAGTGCTGGGATGGCATAAGGACTATGGATCTCAGTCAGAATGAACAGAGGACATATCATTGTCCTGACAAGTCTGAATGTCAAACAGTCTATATGTGCACACACACACACACACACACACACACACACACACACACACACACAGGGTGGATAGAAGCAAACCCATACTGTATGATCTGTTCTACTTGATTTACTATGTGCTCTTATCCAGAGCAATTTGCAAAAGTGTTTGGACATCTACTCATTCTTGCCTGGACAAATATGTTAGAGTCCAAATATCATTGAATTCAGTGAGTACAAATTCAGTGCAAACCTCTACTGCCATTTCTACAAAACCTCTGTCTCATTCCTCATCTCATTTGGCAGATTTTGTTGTCTGTAGAGCTATACACCCCACCCCACACACACCCACACACACACAAACACACACCCACACACACACACACACACCCCACACACATCCCCCCTCCCCCCACCTCCGAAGGAGAGTGGAACAGTCCAGATCCGTCACCTCACCTCCAGCAGGTTCCTGTGGGCCTCTTTCTGTTGTAGCAGGGTGTCTGCTGGATCCACAGGAGAGCAAATGTCTTCGGCCTTTTCTCATTCTCTTGTGTCCTCCCTGTCCTGATTTTCTCTTCTTCCACCATCTTTACTCGTCTTAATCTGTTCATCCATCTTTCTCCCTCTACACTACTCTACACTACTCTACACTACTCTACTCTACTCTACACTACTCTACACTACTCGACTCTACACTACTCTACTCTACACTACTCTACACTACTCTACTCTACACTACTCTACACTACTCTACTCTACTCTACACTACTCTACACTACTCTACTCTACTCTACACTACTCTACTCTACTCTACACTACACTACTCTACACTACTCTACTCTACTCTACACTACTCTACACTACTCTACTCTACTCTACACTACTCTACACTACTCTACTCTACTCTACACTACTCTACTCTACAGTCCTATTCTGTTCTATTTACAATTTCTTTCTCTCACTCTCTCACTTGCTGGATATTCTTGTTGTGCATTTATATCCAGGGTGATGTGGGGCTTGCTTACGTCAGTTGGTGTTTAAGATGTTAAATGTTGCTTGCAGGACACGGTGGTTCTCTTTCTTCCTCGGTCCTGTTCTTCAGGCAGGATTTCCTCCATCACATTAATGTTCCCGTGACAGCAGGCGTTATATTTAGCTCGCCCATTGCAGTGGGGCCAGGGACAGATGCCTGGACAGCTACACTCCTTTTTCCAACCGACAAAGGTTGGCAAATCAATCCTTCCAGGAAATCCACCCCACAGAGGGGTGGGGCTAAGAGGGGAGGTGGGAGCCCTCAGAACAAACCCCAGAGAGGCTGCGACCAAGGGGGACTCATGAAGCTCGGATGGGGGCGGAGCTAAGGTCTGCTTCTCTCCACTACTTCCTGCCCTCGTCCGTGTCAGAAGGAAGGGCGATAAGCCCTAAACGACTGTGAAGTAGGACTCAGGCAGCCTTGGGCTTTTTTGCCTTCAGCACGTACCCGATCCGGTACGACACAGCCTGAGCTGCAAAGCTTTTTGGTGTCTCTGCATCCTCACAGGATCAAGATGAGCAAGACCTTCTGTCCCTCAGTCTGCACTCTTAGAAAAGATACTGCTGTCTAGAACGTTTTGTCCTTAGCCTGAAGACTTCGAGGCTGTTTCAGTATGTGCACCGGGTTCAATACACAGACCCAGATCTACCCTAGAGGAGACCCTGGGTACAGCCTCCTGTGGATGCCACACCTTGAACTCTAATCTGTATTCTGTAATCTGATAACAATGACAAAGGAAAACACACTACTAAATACTCACCACCACTCATTTCCATGGCTAACAGTGATGCCAAAATATTATACCAGAAGCAAGATATAACTGTTGTTCTCATTTACATTTAATAACCACTGCTGGCACTCTGGGGTAGAGGAGTTTATTACATCACTGATCACATCACTCAGATTCTGGCACTCCAGGAATGTTATTTATGTTCATTTATGTTAATCCTGATTACAGAATCAAAAAAATCTTTGATCAAAACGAATCCTTTTTTGTTTATGTCATCATATCCCAGCGTGTGTGTAATTCCACAAGCGGACTCTGTGGAAGCCTACATCCCAAAAACCACACATCACCCCATCACACATGGGCTGGATGAAGAGCAGAGGCCCCCACTGTGAAGCTGGAGAGTCAGACTGGTCTGTAGATTTCTACGAAGCTGCATGCATCATAACCAGCATGCTTTGGGCTTTTGAACAGAGCACTTAAGTTAAAACCCGTTAACATTTTCTCCGAGCACCGAAAAAAGAGCCACCAACCGCTCACCAATCAAGATCAAGGATGCTTTTTCTTAAATCGTGCAACATAGAGGAAAATCTAGTGTGGGCAGTTTTCTACCACTCCAAACGGTAAATAAACCGCCAACCAGCAATCACCTTTGGCCTCCGCAGGGGGATGCAGAGTGGGTCTGAGGTCATCGAGACAGTTAACCACACCCTTCCCTCACACGTAAGAGTGGCAGGTTTCAGGGTGCTCGGTTTTTGCTCAGTGTTCTGGACAAAGGCGAGGCTCGGATTTCGGGCAGAGACACGCCCCTGTCTTTCCTTGGCATGCGTCCCCTTGTCTTTGAGTCAGCCTGTCTTTGATCGGCTGTAGTTTTCTCAAGCACGTCAGCTCACTTTCCACTCAAAGCCGAAGCTCTTCCTAGTGAGTTCTTTCATACCGCCTCAACAGTGAGCTGGCACTATTGCCCAGAATTACCCAGAAGGCATTGCAAACTGATGTGGTTTTCATTTCAGCAGCAATAAACAATGGCGGACAAAGCCACTGAAACTCCAAAAATTTTCCCAATGCATGAAATTTCCAAAATATATTGTACACATTTTTAATATCAAATTCCTACATTCCTACTTGTGATGTCTGTAGTTTTCCTACTTGGCCCCACCTCCAAATTAGCAACTCTCATTCGTGCCATATTCACTATTGTAAAAATCTGGGTCACTACATAAGGCACTATTACGAGGAACAGAATTTCATGGTAACAAGTCTGACATGCCACATCCACCAGATAAAGGGGCTGCGCTCGTGGTTCCACAAACTGCTCATTCTAAGCAAGCTTCGTCACGTTGGGTTCCTGCTCTTGGGTCCCGGACAGATCCTGCTCGCCGCATCTTCAATCGTCCCCGAGAACTTTGTTGTGTCACGGGGCTTAGGTCAGGGTTCGGCTTTCGTTTGACACGATGGGGTGTGAGGAGAACACTGTTCACATGCATCATCAGAGGAGACATCCTCACATCCCATGAGGAAGGACATTGCTTGTCTCCTCACAGTGCTGTCTTAACGTCTTTACCCCCACAACCTCCCAGACATTCCCACTCCGGTAACCACCATGTGACATCACCAGCATGTGACAGCACCATTGTGTGACAGCATCACCATGTGATGAAGGCTTTTGGGGCAGAGGCAGAATGTGTTAAAGATTATAGCCCAGCCTGATTTTTTTTTAAAGTTACTACTGTTAGACAATTCAATCTCCAAAAGGACCGAACAACCACAATCGTCACAGACAGACCATGAGGTCATTACCCCACACAAGTGGAATTCCGTACCCAAATGAAACAAGCTGTTTTCCCCTAGAGTACGTGTCTCTTTAAAGGATCTCTTTCAATATTTACCACATCCAGGAGAATAGTGAGTGTGTGGAAACTGCAGTGGGTTTCAGGAGAAGTGATGAACTGCAGTGTGTCATTACAGACAGGTGATGAACTGAGTTATCCAGTGAGGTCCCATACAGTGGGACTCTAGTCCACTGGCTAAGGTGAGGGCAGTGTCAGTACTGGAAAGTCTTTCTGTCCACTAGATGTCTGCATTTGCCAGAATTTTCAGCTAATTATGTCAAGGTCTTTAGATGTTATTTTTTTGCTTGCTTACAGAGGTATGAAACGCCAGGGCAGCATAACGAGGAGGTGTGCATTAAAAGAAGAAAACTCTAAAACGTTTGAGTTCTCTCACGTGCCAAAGCCCTTAAACCAGCTCACTCTTCAATCTGCGCTTACCAGCAGTGAGGACCCTGAGCAACAGTAAACATGAAAGACTTTTGGGTACCGTGAAAGTGTAAATGTCTACTGGATGAAAGATCATTTAACTAAACGTACAGTATCGGCATTAAAAATGCTTCTGACTGAGCCCCATGGTGTGAGGTTTACATCGCGTTCCAGATGACTGTGTCTTTAATCCACTCCTGCGAATGTCCTCTTCCTCCACATGGTTCAAGCTTCCTAAACCAGGGACTCATTACCACAGCTGGCATAAGAAAATATCATCGTAGAGGGGAAGTAAGGGATATATGTTGGCTTGGCATACCATATGGTTTTCTTTTTTTACTGCTTACTTTAAACCGAGCATTTTATATATAAGCATTGGGTTGTTGCACATGAGCGCAGAATGAACGCACAGCAAGTGACTGAGGTTCCCTCTGGTTAGCTCAAATTCTGCGGCTGGCATGGAAACCTGAACTGAGTGCAAGAACAAAATGTTCACCAACCAACTTTAATTCCCCCACCGCGGGGCCTCCGTAGGGGAGTCGAGGCCTAGCCGCCAGTGCGGCGAGCCGCTGACAGACAGACACAGCACGAGCGAAGCTAAGAGGGTCCTTCCGTTCACTGTGCGAGTGATGTGTCCCGTAACGAAGGGTATTCCTCTGTATGTGATGTTATCGTGATGAGGCAATTGGGTCCCGTGGCCGTGAGCAAAGGCAAGACTTGTTAGTAAGAGTGAGGTCATAGGCAGAGGTGGAAAAGGGGTAGGGGTAGACGAGAGCGCTTCTTATTCGAATAGATTGCAACATGCAGACTGGTGACCTCGCCCACGGTTCAGCCTGCTAAATCCTTGTCTGGGAAGAAAAACACACACACACTGGAGGAACCCTGGTTTTCAGTACACAGTACTGAAAGCAGGGAATGGTTTCTCCACCGATGAGGCAGATTCTGGAGCTCCTCAGAGCAGTTGCAGTGTCAGAGGTGAGAGAGGGCAGCATCTGGGAGCGATGAAGTCATAGTAACCAGCAGAAAGGAATAACGGAAAGGAACATCACTTTACACACAGTGCCAGGGGAGTCTGTAGCAGATACACCTCTTCCACAACGCCTGCCCATGTAAACCACACACAGAATAAAATACAACAGAAAAGGAGACGGTCAAACCAAGGCTTTGCTCCATGGGGAAAATAACGCATTTCCAAGATGCCAGTAAATTTCAGACTGTTTTTCAATTCAGATCAGATTAATAATTAATAATTTGAGCTCTGTGTGAAAGGCACTTTTGAGAGTGATACTGTGTTTGGTGGGATTCTTTTGAGAGTGATACTGTGTTTGGTGGGACTCTTTTGAGAGTGATACTGTGTTTGGTGGGATTCTTTTGAGAGTGATACTGTGTTTGGTGGGACTCTTTTGAGAGGGACACTGTGTTTGGTGGGACTCTTGAGAGTGATACTGTGTTTGGTGGGACTCTTGAGAGTGATACTGTGTTTGGTGGGATTCTTTTGAGAGTGATACTGTGTTTGGTGGGACTCTTTTGAGAGTGATACTGTGTTTGGTGGGACTCTTTTGGACAGCAGTCCACCTTTCATCCAATCTTTTATGGCCATGTGATGAGTCAGGTTCCTTCTAAGGAGCTGGATTTCTGTGCAAATAAAATAGATGGTAAAATAGAGACTTAATAACAATTTAGTTCAGGACATATGGACATATGGACATATGGACATATGGACATAAGGACATAAGGACATATAGACTATACAGAATCCCTCCACAGTGAACACTTGATTTGGAGTTCTTTGAAGTGAAAATCTATTTTTTATATTTTCAGGAGCCTGTTCCTCTCTCTCTCTCTCTCTCTCTCTCTCTCTCTCTCTCTCTCTCTCTCTCTCTCTCTCTCTCTCTCTCTCTCCATTTCTTTATTTATCACTGTATGCATTTGAAATCCCAAGTCAAGAAAATGAAGGAACCATTCATTTGAAATTTCCACAGTGGCTCTCAGGCAGGTGGTGCTTTATAAAACAGTACAAGGAGAGCAAACGTACGCTCACGCCTCCCTGACAAAGGCATGTTTTATTTCCATCTCTTGCTCACACAGTAAAACGACTGTAAGCTTTTGCCCGGGAGTAGCACTGTTCCTGGTGTAGATTTGTGGGTTGCAAACACCCCCTAAAGTTACAAGAAAAAAATGAATAGATTGGATCTTTCCAGCACACACAGACACTTCTTCAGGTTCCCATCAGAGTCAATGCAGTGTGGCTGATGGACTTGGTGTAAACCTCTATTTTGCACACATTCACTTTAGTGCGGCATCTTGGGCCCATTCTGGTTTTCAGGACCAAAAGGTGAAATGATACACCAGTGTTTCCAAGCCCTTGTTCTTGAAAACACCTGAACAGCACATTGTAGTGTTTTCCCTGCTCCATGCACAACTGATTCAATTTAATAAGCCTTTAATTAGTCAAAAAATCACATATTAGAATTGAGAAGGCCATAAAATGTGGCCCTTGTGGACAAAGATTGTGAAACATAAAACTTGTAGGTATCTTTGCATTCATATACATATTCTATGCAAATCATGACAAGTGTATAATTATGTCAGATATGTCAACTCTAACATCAGACCTTCAGATTTGTTTTTCTTTACATTGCTCGTTAGTGGTTTGTAATTATAACAAATAGTATTTTATTAGTACCTGCTCTAAACATGTAGGGAGGAAGAGTATATATAATTCTGCCCCCTGGTGGACATCGATGCCTCTGCTAACAGACCGTCGTTTCTGTATCGAACAGCGAGAGTGTCTCCCTGTCAGTGCAGGCGCCTGAGATTTCTTCTCATCATACCCCTGGTGGCCTCTCCCCTCAGGTCTAAACCTTTTCAAGCGAGTGCAGGGGAACGTTCTGTGTATTTGGGTCCGTCGTCTGGAAGGTTCATTATCATTCGTTTATCAGAGCCACCGTACCTTGTCTTTCTGCTGATTAGCTCTCCCCAGTCACTATTTAAGAGACTGCGTAATGAACAAAGCTTTGTCTTTAATGGGATTATAATTAATTGCTGATTGTAGTTACATTCTAAGGAAATGCCAGCCATAAAATTGTCCCGTTGGCAGAAGCCGGCTAACTGTGACCTTTACAGTCTAATTGCAGATGCTCCACAGTAAAACGGCTGGCAAAATGTGGCGCTTTGCTCAACACAGCCGTTAAATAGAAGCACCAGAAAGCCCCTAAGGCAGTAGTCCCACCACCAAACACGTGCATTTCATTGTATAAACGTCCAATACAATGAGGAACCATAGTTAGCTTTTCCACACGATTTTTATTTATTTATTTATTTGTCTCATATGGAAAGTCCACTACGCGCCGCACGGGGTCAGCAAAGCGCTGCAAATCAAACGTGTAGGGCGTTCGTGCGTGGTCGAGGTGCTTGCAGCGCTAATGGGCTTAGAGGGCTTTCTCTCCCTCCACCACGCATCGGGCGCAAACTTGGTCAAACTAGGTCATCGTCTGCAAACACCGTTTAATAATAACGGCGCTTCGTTAATCGAACGCGCTCGTCGACGCTATTGTCATCGCAGGGCGCGCGGCTGACGCAGGCCGCAGGAAGAGCATCTGCTCCGACACGAGCACAGCCAGGGGAGCGCGTGACTCCGGTGTGTTCGGCGCCACACAGACAAACACGCAAACGACTTCATTAGGCTCGCAGTCCACGTTTGTGCTGCTGTGGTTCTATGGCAACAATCAAACAAACAAAGATAAATAAATAATGAACGTGCGTTGCCTCATAACCCAACAATTAGGCAACGTAAATAAATAAGGAAACGAAAAGAAGCACTCGATCTGTGACTGGCGGAAAGGTCGGAGTGTGGCCCGGTGAGCGGGGACGCGTCCTGACGCAGAGCCGTACTCGTTCAGACAGGAGTGGACGAGTCTTGTCAGGCCGTCCTCTGGGCCAATGCGCACTGGGCACGGCTGGACGGGGGCAGCCAGACAGCTCATCATTGGAAAGACAGTCAGCCAGCATCGGAGAATTGGCTAATCTGGTCATGTTAGAGCCATAAGAGACACGTTTCTGACAGACACAGACACACACACACAACTAAAAATGAAGCGCCTCTCTTTGTGTCTGATAAATGTCACCACTCAGGGGCACCGGCTTCATAATAACCCCTCCGCCCGAGGGCCCCCCCGGCACAAGGCTGTCCCGTAAGCCGGCCCAAGCGGCGCCTCTGCAAAAATGGGGCTCCAACCCTCATTTTTCACATGAATGAGAACAGGAAGTCACGGCCGTCTGGAGAGTTTCCCTTTCTTGTTACTTTCTCTCTTCTATGTTTGCATTTTTAGCACTGCAGTACGTAGGATTACCTTACGAGAACAAAACACAGCAGACTTCACCAACGGACTGAACAGTTTAAGACTCTAATTTAGTCTGTAGCTCCAGTTTAGCGCTGTTTAGGTCTCTATGTCCTTCATTAGCCTTAAATGAGTCAGATCTGCTCAACAATGCCTTTATTAGGCTGGAAAAATGGTCAGACCCACCGATGGAAATGCAACAGCAGAGCTGCTGCTTGGATATCTGTTGTTACTTCAGTTGCTCAGTTTGTTGCCTCTCGACGGCAGAATTCACAATACACCGGGGAGAATTTACTCACCGGGCTTGTAAAAAATACTTTAATTTCGTGTTAGCAAGGAATGCAATTCTCCATTCAGGGGAGTGATAAGCAGCTCGGCCCGGAGAGATAAAGAGTAAACACAGGGAAATGGGAGGAAAAGTTTGTTTCTTTACGTGAGCCCTCACTAAGAGCTGTCGCAGAGTTTGCCTCCGCCATGCAACGCCGGCAAACAGTCAACTGAATTTAACTCAATACTTCATGCAGTCCAATTCTTCGGTCCCAAGGTGCAGCGGTGATCTTTAATATGTCTGATCTGAAGATGAATACTTCTTTGCTTTGTTGATCAGTTATTGCAGTTGGTCTGAACACCTTGGGCAGCCATCTGGTTTGCTGATGACAGCTTGCTTTGGTCTGTACACACCTCCTGTTTTCTAATTTAAGGAAGAGCCCGAGAGAATGAGAAAAATACAGAGGGAAAGAGAGAGAGAGAGAGAGAGAGAGAGAGAGAGAGAGAGAGAGAGCGCGGCAGGTAGCTGATATACTGACATTCTCTCCCTCTTCCTCCCGCTCATAACCGCTGGTGTCAGGCAGAGCCACGAGGGCAATTAATCTTGCCGTGGAGGCGGAGGAGCACAAAGAAAACAGCACAGACACAAAAACACAACAGCTATCAAGATGACGAGACGAGACAACGCAATTTACCCGCTCTTCATCGCCGTCAAGAATACAAACGCCAATGATAAACTCGATCTTGCTGGGCAAGAACGGACTGCCATCGCGGAGACCGTATCGATCTCGCCAGAATATCAGTTAAGAAAGGGGACCTGTAGTGCACACGTATAATTTAAAGCGCTTTACTGTACATCGAACGTTGAGATATAGCACAGAAATCCCGTTACTGTTTTAATATGCAAATCAAAGGCTTAAAGTATATTGGCTAATATGTGTACACCGTCGTTACTTTCCGATCAGCTCTAGAAGTTGGTAGAGATATAAACTCTACACATAGCATTTAAATCCCCAATTTAAGTCACAGACTGTGAGGGGGGGATAACAATATAAATCACATACAGGCCTACTCAAGGGAACAGCAGGCATCAAAACCACGAGTAAGAGAAATGGAGGAGGTTCTGGTAAATTAGCCTACCCCCTTTATAAGAAAGAAAAGAGTAGAAGAAGAAGAAGAAAAGTTGGCGTGTTAGCCAGTCAGACTCTTCTACAGGAAATGTTTTGCTGTATTCCCGTCGATTCTAAATGAATGAGTCCTAATGAATCCCGTATCACGCGACAGCCCTCCTAGACGCACGCTGCGCTTTGTACTTCCCAACAGACCCGGCAGCACGTGACGTGTCGGGGAGTCTCTTCGCCTTGCTGGGTACGGACGACTCGGGGCGGCTGCTCGCGACACTCCGGTTCTCGGGGCCGTGCCAGCTGCTTGACTGAGTGCATGCTTAATAAAGAGTACCAGCGGCTTTACTCCCAGATCCTAGTTAGGCTTTTTATTAATGGTTACCAGAGCTAGCATTCTGGGTGAATACAGTTCTTTGAGCTAGGCAGCATATTTGCCATATTATACATCACACGGCCAGTCCGAGTTTCCAATAAGCTGTAGAGAGCTTCTGTCTTCGCTTGTACCGACAGACTGAACAAGCAAACGGAATGTCACAGTTGGTCACGCGACGTGATGAACCCCAATGTAAATGTGTGCAACGGGGCGAATTTTGTGCAAAATTGCTATTGTCTGTCCGAGCTCGAACTTGCTGTATCTGTTAAGCGTGTATAAGACCCGGTGCATTACTGGTCATTACAACTCCATTTCAGTTGCCTTTTTATTTTCTACAGTTTCAACTACATTTCAGAAATTTGACTCAATTTATGTGAATGTCCACTAGCAGTAGGCAGTAGTATATGCAGATGGACTGGTTTCTCTAAGGACTGGTTTCCACACACTCCAACCACAGGTTAGGATATCTTACATGATCATGGGTTATTTTACATGTGAACACTTAGTACAGCAGAGCGAGAAGAATATTGGCGGAAGATGATCAGAAACGACTGTAATTCTTTCTTTCTTTCTAATAAGGACCAATAAAATGTTTTAAAATGAATTTCAATACACATACTGTAATCTGGATCTGGGACTACAATTAATCTGGAAATTAATCCATGATAGAATGTTGCTAATCTGTCTAACTCTACATGTTCTATATCTCTGTTTGCAATTAATACCGCAGGGCTGCAGCTCAATACATTTGCAACATTTAGCTGACGCTTTTATCCAAAGTGACTTAGAACTATTACCACTTGAGGGTTTAGGGTCTCAGGGGCCCAACAGTGGCAACTTGGTGGTGGGTGCTTGAGCTGGCAACCTTCTGATTACTAGTTGAGTACCTGAACCACTGAGCTAGCACTGCAGCCTTGTTCATTCTTGTTTGTAACTACTCCAATATGAGATTATAATTGCGCAAGTCAAACCCAAAAAACATGTAAAGGTCATGGATAATTGCACAGTTTCTGCGCAGTTAAAAAAGGCTACTATAAACTCAAACACCCTGGACTTTCCTCCACATGTGGAGTTGGAATTTTGCTTCCTGACAAGCAGTTTCTTAGCCTTTCTGTTTATTTTGCATAACAAAGGAGAATGAGTGTAGCGGAGAGACTTAATTATTCACCAGATATTTACTACCATGGCTTTTGTTTTCCCATTATATCATCTGCTTGTCTCTTTCCTTTTTTACCTAAAGCTTTTAATGAGACACAAACTTCCTAAACTTCTGCCTAAACGTTAGAGACTTCATAAGAGCGTGGCGGGAGAGGCACAACACATATAAAATCATTGGATTTGTCCTTGAGGAGCGTGAAAGGGATGGGAAAGTTTGTGAAGAAGAGAAAAAGGGCCGTTTTCTTACTCCACTCGGCTTTTAGCGGCCATAAGGAGGATGCAGTAAAAACGAGAATACAACTGGAGTGTTCAGCTTCACGTCTTAGGAACAAAAAGCCAGAATCTCGTGCAAAGATCTAAGAGAAGTAAGTTTATGTCGCTTGTTTAAAAGCAGACAAACTGAAACTGTAGCTCAAGGTAATCTGTCTTTTCGCAGATGGATATGGCGTGAAGACTGTACAACATGACCACACTTCAAAGTCAGTGTAATCTGTCAGCAGAAGGCCTCTGTAAGAGTTCTTGGTATCATGGCAGAACCTAATGTTTGCTGCTTCAGTGTCAGGTCATTGCACATATCCATGCCTCTACCTATCAGGTGATTAGTTATGACCATATCATGGATAATGCATGAGCTACTGCATGATAGGTACACGCGGATCGCTATCCTGCACTGTCTTGTCCTCCTCCTGTGCATTACTGCAACACTGATATTAGCAAGTGTAATCAGGCCATAAACACCGTCCTCTGAGCATAAATCATCTTAAATGAATACCCCCTGCGTTATTCTTCCAATACCATGCAGAATTCCAGGTAATAGAACGTTTTTCCGGTGTTAAATCGAGTAATGCTTGGATTTAGCGTTAGAGATGTCCCATAGACATTCACAGGAATGCTTGGTTATAGAATTAGAGTACACAGTACATAATTCAACACTGCAGAAATGACTAGATTGCTGTAATGAAACTGGTCTGTTAATTCTATCATCTTTGTTTATTTGATGAAGAACAGAAAACATAAATGTCAATTACGTTATTCCTCCATGCTTGGTTGGATGTTGTGAATAATGGTTTCTGCATGCTCTCAGTGACAGTTCCATTTCAATCTGAAATTTCCATCCAAATTTCTGTTCAAATAAATAAATAGATTTGTTTCATGTGGGCATGCTTAATTTCTGCTAAATCTGTTAATGAGGATAGAATGTCACGCTTGCAGTAGTTGGTCCTCTAACTACAAAAGCTGCTACTATGAAGCCCAACAGTAACCACAGGCACAGATGCACAGGTAAGAGAAGGAAGGCCTGTGAGCGGTCAGTGAAGCTCTACGTAGTGATTTATAGTTATATTAATTTGGCATGTTCATTAAAATATTGCTCATTGATTATAAAAGTCCAATGATTGTTTTTTATATTATTTGAACTTGCATATATTCGAATAATATTCCATTGTTACGAAATATTCCATTTTCAGCATTCAGGGTATATATATATATATATACACACACACACACACACACACACACACACACACACACACACACACACACACACACACACCCTGAATGCTGATAATGTTGGAAACAATGGACTATTACCATTAGAATGGAATAATTGGTAACAGTGGAATATTGTAATTACCATTACAGTTACTATTAACAGTTTCAACAATTTCTACTTGTTTCAAGTGGTCTCTTCAAATCAAGTTTCCTTCATTAAGGGTCAGATAACGGGTAGTATGTCTTACTACAAGAAGTCTATGTTATACATTCAGAGTGAAGAAAGACCTTGAAAAATTGCTAAAAAATGTTTTTAAAAAGATTTCTATATTGGGTAAAGCAAATGATCTATCCTGCCCATTCCGGAAGGCCACGCAGGATGCCATATCCCAGGTTTCAGTGCGGCTGCTGCAACCACCACCACCTCCAGCCACCACCTTGCCACGCTGGTTGAAAGCACAGGAAAATAAAAAGTACTCGTGTGTAGGAGCCCCCGCAGTAGATCCAGGTGTGCGAAATGTAATTTGTCTCCCTCCTCGGGATGGCGGCATTCCGTTGACGCAACAGAAGCAGCACACGTGAAGAGGCTGAAGGAGAAGACCAGGGCTGCCCTCGAGAGTGCGCACTACACCATGAATCTTTTTATTAACAGCCGACCATGGCACCGCAGCGGCGGGGAGATTTATTCTTTCGTGAGGGTGTGTTTACAGCGTTTATCTTCAGCTAGGCCTCTAAAAATGTAACGAACCACCCAACAATAAAGAGACAATCCTACAATGGCCTTGAATCCTGGCAATGTCAGGCACTAAACACAGGCTGAATCCCAAACATCTCCCTGTTCCCTACCTAGTTCATAATCATTGTACGCATGCCATTTGTAGGGCTTTACCTGTCAAAGAGGGAACCATTTTTCAGCCATTCAACCACTGTCTCAAGCTGCAAGCATATTTCTTTCCAAGAGACCAAAGAGATATCTGAGATCTGATTGATCTAAATGGGCGAAATAGATCAATTCAAGCAGTCAAGTAATATGACCCGATTCTCACATTGTCTAAATGCAGTTAAACTGCCAGGTGATCCCATGTAATCTCCGATGTCTCCTAAAAGAATCTAAAAGTAAAAACAACCATTATTTCTCTTTTTTTCTCATTTCTCATGCCTCTTTGGTGTGAAGCCAAATTCACTGCTTGTCCTCCCAACACACAAATGGCACATAGGTGGTCATCCGTGTTTTATGCTTTGAGATAAAGACAACAGATGTCTCCCTTCAGGCTGGGGCCTTGATACCGAGATCAGCCTTGATCCTTTTCAGGCTGCCATTCAGAGTGGGAGTATGAAAGGTGCCGCTCGCTTGTCTGAGATATCAAAGAACAAATATGGCTAACTAATGAATCTAAGGCTTGGGTTTGTCCGGCTTGATGAGTGAAGCTCTCAGAAGGTTTTTCTCCTGTGTGCTGTTCTGCACTGGAGTGAGTTATTGTCCAGCGTCCACCATGACTGAAAGGATTTTAACACAGACATGTTCACATCTACAGTGTTTTGTATAATTCTATTCCCTGGAAAAAAAAATCCTTTTAAACCACCACAAAAGTTTAAACAGAGGTTTGATGTGCAATATGACAATGTCAATATTTATTTTTCATTTTAATTTGCTCAAAATCAGCGGAAGCATCTTTCTGGGCATATGATTTCTTGTAGATGTTATCTGGAAATTTGAAATCAGGCAGAAATTGGATTTTCATTGAAGTTTCAGCTAATTCATATTTACAAAGTATTTGTGAGATGACATGTTGATGAGCATTTCAAGGCACTTGATTAATCAATGTCACAGCAGGACCTCTTCTCCTAGACTCCTCCCCATTTTCATGTGTGTGTGTGTGTGTGTGTGTGTGTGTGTATGTGTGTGTGTGTGTGTGTGTGTATGTGTGTGTGTGTGTGTGTGTGTGTGTGTGTGTGTGTGTGTGTGTGTGTGTGTGAGTGTGTGCGTGTGCGCGTGTGCGCGTGTGCGCGTGTGTGTATGTGTGTGTGTATGTGTGTGTGTGTGTGTGTGTGTGTGTGTGAGTGTGTGTGTGTGTGTGTGTGTGTGTGTGTGTCTGTCGTCATGCCCCTACCTTGTTAATTCATCGTGTTTCACACCTGTTCCTTGTTAGCACAGGTATTTAAACCCCTGTTGTACTGTTGTTTGTTGTCAGTGTTTGACCCTGTGTGTACCATACATAAAGTATCTCACCAGTGTTTTCTAGTTGCTCTGTTCACTACATTGATTTGATCTGTTCTTCGTGTTTTGGTTTCAGTTTTGTTTGTGTTGTTAATAAACATTCTTTTTTACAGAGACATGCCTCGGCATCCCACATCCTCATCACGCCTAGTTACAATCAATATATATATGCATACACACACACTATATACATAAACACATGCTATATTTATATATATATATATATATATATATATATATATATATATATATATATATATATATATATATATATATATATAGAGAGAGAGAGAGAGAGAGAGAGAGAGAGAGAGAGAGAGAGAGAGAGAGAGAGAGAGAATAAAACAAGCACCCTTATGTATTATGTACTATGTATCTTGTGTGTTTTTGTGTCTGACAGACTCTTTCCTTTAGACTCTGTCATAATATATGAGCTTAAGGGTTTCTTGCATGGAGACAACAAAGCACTATTAAAAGAACTATGACAAGAACTATTACAAGAACTATTAGAAGAACTATTACAAGAACTATTAGAAGAACTATTACAAGAACTATTACAAAAACTATTAGAAGAACTATTACAAGCACTATTACAAGAACTATTAGAAGACCTATTACAAGAACTATTACAAGAACTATTACAAGAACTATTACAAGTATTATTACAAGAACTATTACAAGAACTATTACAAGAACTATTACAAGAACTATTAGAAGACCTATTACAAGAACTATTACAAGAACTATTACAAGAACTATTACAAGTACTATTACAAGAACTATTACAAGAACTATTACAAGTATTATTACAAGAACTATTACAAGCACTATTACAAGAACTATTACAAGCACTATTACAAGCACTATTACAAGAACTATTACAAGAACTATAAGAAGAACTATTAGAAGAACTATTACAAGTACTATTACAAGAACTATTACAATAACTATTAGAAGAACTATTACAAGAACTATTAGAAGTACTATTACAAGAACTAGTAGAAGAACTATTACAAGAACTATTACAAGAACTATTACAAGTACTATTACAAGAACTATTACAAGAACTATTACAAGTACTATTATAAGCACTATTACAAGAACTATTACAAGTACTATTATAAGCACTATTACAAGAACTATTACAAGAACTATTACAAGTACTATTATAAGCACTATTACAAGAACTATTACAAGAACTATTACAAGAACTATTACAAGTACTATTATAAGCACTATTACAAGAACTATTACAAGAACTATTACAAGTACTATTATAAGCACTATTACAAGTACTATTACCAACTGCTCTGGAGAAGCTGTTATATACTGCAAATATAAATGCAAAAATCCTCATGTATTTCATTAGAAGTTCAGCAGTCTTATGTTGGTTTCACCGCAGTAATAAGTAATGTTGGTTTAATGCCGATCCAGCCAGTATTGCCTCCGAGGGCCTAAGGAACACATGAACACATTTCTTCCCTTTTGAAGAGTTTGTTTTCTGGGTGATGGGTGGTGAGTTCAGACATCACCCCACTCTGACTCCTCAACAGACACCAACACAGCAGTCGAAATTTGGACAGAGCCGTGTTTTCCAGTCCCAAGCTGGAGACTTTCCTCTGGCCAATACACATGATAAGACAGAATCCACTACCTCATGGGTGTGGAGTTACCACCAAGACCTTCTCCACTTCAATTCCACATGGACTCCCTGCCAGACCCCAATCTCAGCACGGAGAGCTTCGTTCATCAAGACTAGGCCGCTCCAGCCGTTACTGCACTGCCAACCCTAATTCTCATCTTAAAGATCGCCCGAGGCATTCCAGTGGCTATTTCAAATGCTCCATGACAGAAGGTCAGTGGGTAATATGAACTTCTCCAGCATGCACACAGCCGAAGGCGTGAGAAAGCATCCACTCACAGCATTAGCCAAAAGATTGTCGGGAATAAGATGATGGTTGGTTTGATTTTTACATGAAAGCAGAATTTTGCTTCTCAAGGTAATTTGCAAAGATATTCTGACCAGCATGGGGAAGCTGGTAATTATTCTGATATCTATCTTTAATGGCAGCACAGAAATGAGTTTGCCAAACCCAGGTCCGCTCCAGCGGGAAAGGAGTGGTGGGGACACTTTATGGACCATCTCCCACAGAAGGACTGGTGGGGACACTTTATGGACCATCTCCCACAGAAGGACTGGTGGGGACACTTTATGGACCATCTCCCACAGAAGGACTGGTGGGGACACTTTATGGACCATCTCCCACCGAAGGACTGGTGGGACACTTTATGGACCATCTCCCACAGAAGGACTGGTGGGGACACTTTATGGACCATCTCCCACAGAAGGACTGGTGGGGACACTTTATGGACCATCTCCCCCAGGAGAAGTGTTGAGGACACTTTATGGACCATCTCCCACAGAAGAACTGGTGGGGACACTTTATGGACCATCTCACACAGAAGGACTGATGGGGACACTTTATGGACCATCTCCCACAGAAGGACTGGTGGGGACACTTTATGGACCATCTCCCACAGAAGGACTGGTGGGGACACTTTATGGACCATCTCCCACAGAAGGACTGGTGGGGACACTTTATGGACCATCCGCTTTCACACTTTGCTTTTACAATCCGCGTGTCAGTCACTTGTAGATGCTTCAGCTCTGAACGACGCTCAACCACCATGATTTGGTCTTTTCAAATCCACTCCTGCAGATCATCTGCCCATGAAGTAAGTGGTACTGTTGCAGAATCGAGCACAGACTGTTTCAGGGTGTTATTTGAAAAGTGTCCAACTTTGTCCTCGAAGACCTACCACCCTACATTGGTAAAACCCTAATGTAGCACACTTTGTCCAGTGAATCAAAGAACTGGTCAAGGAATCTAGGAACTTG
>NC_137510.1:1977500-2015000 GCF_041902795.1 Electrophorus electricus | reverse complement strand
ATCTTTTGTTCCTTAACTGAGTGCAAGGTTTCGAAAAACAAATCATTATAACTGTGTCTGTGCCACATTTGAAATATGCGCGATATATTGCTCGTGAACCAAAGATTAGACAGCAAACATTAAAATAATGTTTCAGTAAACTCCCTTTCATCCTTCAACACATTCCGTTCATTCATAGCAGGTTTCTATACGCACGCAGTTGGGAGCCAGGGGTTGTAAATTTTCTTTTAATCTGCATTTTTATTTCTAATAGCCTTTTCTGCTTATTTATTTAGCATTATCTTTTGATTTATTTAAATGTCAGTATTCCTGCTTGGTGTGTATGTTTTACCACGGACAAGCGCAAAAACCTCTCTAATAGAAAATCATTAGTTAGCACTACATGAGTGAAGAAGGCTTAGAAGGTAGACACACAAGGGTCTTTTAACACTTGGCTGGTTATCCATTATAGGAGAACGCCCTCCTAAACCCAGTTATCTTGGAAAAGAAAAAAAACATTGTTAAGAAATGTCAAATTTGAAATCCTCTGGGCTAACTCTAACTCTTCCATGTGTCAAGACACAACAGAAGAAGAGTTGAACTCTTACTAACCATACATTATAATGACCTTCAAACATCTAACTGTTCTGAAGGTGTAAATGGAGATCTCAGGTATCCAGATGCTGGAGAAGTTACACTGCAGCATGTCAACCTTAAGTACATCTTTACAAGTAAAATATTAAAATAAGTCAATCTTAGCTTAGAAGGTCATCAAATAATTATCCAGTTTCCTGCAGGAGGGTGACGCAACTGTCTTGTGGCTTAAAACACGGGAGATGAGAGTTTAGACATAGAGTGACTTAGAGGTAGGAGTTCTGACCAATGAGGGAGCGAGATGGGTTAGACTTCTGACCAATGAGGGAGAGAGATGGGTGTCACGTATGGCCACTCTCCTCATGTCCCTGACGTCACGGTTTCCCGGTCTTCCTGCACTCCCTGGTTCCACGCCTTAGTTTCGTTTTCTCCATCCCCGTCTGTTCTCTATTCCACTCCGTATTTTAGTTTTTGCTGTTCCCATGTTCACCTGTATCTGTTTAGTGTCTGATTGTCTTGCCTCCTGCATTTGCGTTCTACCTCTGTTTTATGGTTGGTTATTTTGTTACGATCCCACCAGGAACAGGCAGAGGTAGAACGCAAATGCAGGAGGAGGTTTATTAAATGAGGAAACATGAACGGTAAAACAAACAGAGGCAAAGGGGTAACACTGAGTGTGAAGTAACACGCGACGGGAGTAAACCAAAGTAATGACGACAACAGTAACACGAGTATAAAGCAAACCTGACAGAAGGACATAACTTACCACAATAACCAACAACCAGAAGACAAAACCACAGGGCTTAAATAAGCAAGACAATGAGACACTAAACAGATACAGAAATTAAGACATGGAACCAGGGAGTGCAGGAAGACCGGGAAACTCTGAAATCAGGGACATGAGGAGAGTGGCCAATGGGTTAGACTTCTGACCAATGAGGGAGAGAGATGGGGTAGACTTCTGACCAATGAGGGAGAGAGATGGGGTAGACTTCTGACCAATGAGGGAGAGAGATGAGTTAGACTTCTGACCAATGAGGGAGAGAGATGAGTTAGACTGCTGACCAATGAGGGAGAGAGATGAGTTAGACTGCTGACCAATGAGGGAGAGAGATGGGGTAGACTAAGAAGGGCACTAAGTCAGTGTTTGAGTACTGTACTCACTCAATTTAGCACAAGCGCTGATGGTGCCAAAATCGTTATTATTCAAAACAAACTGCAAATACCAGCTTTTGGGATTTGGTATCATGCTCCTGACATCCTAATCTAGGCTTCTCTCCTCCAAATAAGAGCCCATTCACTAATCACTGTGCCTTCGTAGATGTCTTGATGGCGTGGTGGTAGTTTAGCTGTGGTTAGAGTAATAACTACAACTACGGAATGACATTTCATTCGATTCGATGGCGAGCATGTGCTAAAATCAATACACATAAATGAGCTTACATGGCAAGAATCGTTTGTAGCTTGCTGGAGCTTATAGACTGACTTCTGAACGAGGCAAGGTTGCATTCGAAGCCTTTTCTATTGTTTGAAGCCACCGCCAACCCTTCACACTGATTCAACCTTGCCATGCGTATCAAGACTGGGCAGACGAGAAAAGGAAATATTACATTCCACCAGCCAAATGAAGTGGTCGAAATTAGCATCATGATGCCTTCACTAGTGCAGAGCCCAAACTCTTCATGTGTGTGTGCAGAGACTAAAAAGTAACGAGAAGATGGAAAGGCCACTTTTTAATCAAGTTTGAGATGAGCAAGAGCTGTTTTATTGGCTAATTGTGTACCGTGGTTGACATGGTGAGCTCACATCGACTTCTATTGTTTGATTATTTTTTTAATATAAGTGTTGGGTTTCGGCGGCTGTACTTGGTTGGCTATCTGGAGATTAAAAGACAAGTGCCAAAGAGCAGAGGACTGAGCCGCCGTGTATCAGAGCTACACAGGACGCAGTCAAACACAGTCAGAAGCAGGACGCAGTCAAAAACGGCCAGGAGCAGGACGCAGTCAAACATGGCCAGGGGCAGGACGAAGTCAAACACGGCCAGGTGCCGGACGCAGTCAAACACGGCCAGGGGCAGGACGAAGTCAAACACGGCCAGGTGCAGGACGCAGTCAAACACGGCCAGGAGCAGGACGCAGTCAAACACGGCCAGGAGCAGGACGCAGTCAAACACGGCCAGGTGCAGGACGCAGTCAAACACGGCCAGGAGCAGGACGCAGTCAAACAGCCAGGAGCAGGACGCAGTCAAACACGGCCAGGTGCAGGACGCAGTCAAACACGGCCAGGAGCAGGACGCAGTCAAACACAGCCAGGAGCAGGACGCAGTCAAACACAGCCAGGAGCAGGACGCAGTCAAACACAGCCAGGTGCAGGACGCAGTCAAACACAGCCAGGTGCAGGATGCAGTCAAACACAGCCAGGTGCAGAGGACTTCAGCTCTGTTGTTAGGTTATGTTCCCACCAGAGCCCAGAGCTCTCACATGGCCCTGCAGTAGTGCGCTCATCCATGCCCACTGCATGACTGCACAGGGGCAGAGCAGACTAGTGACCTGAAGGTTCACTTCTTAAACCATGTTTTAAAAATGAGTGTATAAATAATGTGTTATCATTATTGTTGTTGTTGTTGAAAATTCCCATCTTTGTAATATTCCCATCTTCACAATCTGCTTGTCTCACAGTGGCTGTATCCTTTTTTTTTTTTGTAACTCCAACATTTGCGTTTTGCTCACGTAAGTAATTGCGGAACCATGCGGCTGCTGAATCACTGCAGCTGCGATGGAGATCCACGCAGGGGCTTTTGGTGTTAATGTGGGGTGTTCACCCCAGAATGGGGAGCAGATGTGCACTCCTCTCCCCTCCCAGACACGGTGAGAACGCTCAGATGGATGGAGTTCATTTGGCTGCCACTGTGTGTTTCGGCAGTATCCACTAGTATGGTGCAGAGCCAGCGCGCAGGCAACCGGTTCAGCACACAACCTCTCAATGGCTGGTGCCTCTTTAGGCAGGGAGTCAAAGCGAAGCCTGATTCATTACATGCCCTCGCATGGCTACCCAGGAAACACCATCCCTGTGTGTCTCCGCAGCACTTTAAAATGCTACCCAATAATGCTTCAATATTGTCTTTAATACAGGAGTAGAATCGCAACTAAATTACACACGAAATCTTTTGGTCACTGGCGAAAAATTACACATTGTGTGTGAGTGTGAGTGTGAGTGTGTGTGTGTGTGTGTGTGTGTGTGTGTGTGTGTGTGTGTGTGTGTGTGTGTGTGTGCATGGCTGCTTCTAAACGTGTGAGCCAAAGTATGCGTATGTGTTTCCTCACTGCCATAAAACCTTAATAAATGTATTTCTGCTTCCTTTGTTGAAGGTGACATTAATCACTTTCTTAGGAAGAACTTCCATTCCACCTTGAGAGTTGCTTGCCTCTTTTTATCAATATTAATGGTTGCCCCTCCTTACTTAGCCAAAGCTATTTCACACTTGGTTAGCTGGGGTTTGAGAACCCTCTCTGGGCTGGTGTCTTCAGGAGGGATATGAGAACCCTCTCTGGGGTGATGTCTTTAGTGGAGGTTTCCTAAACATTCCGAGATCCCTAATTGTAGCAGCAAATGTGCCATTTGAGGTAATGCCCTATGAAATCTGACCAAAAAGTCATTTATCTTCTATCTATTCCCCACTTTATGCAGTTACTCAATTAATCTGCTCTGAGATCCTCCAATTACTGCATCTAACCTACCATTTGAGAAAAAAAGACACGCGCACACACACACACACGCACACACACACACACACACACACACACACACACACACACTCGCGCGCGCGCGTGCGCACACACAAACCTCCTCACTTCACACAGTCACTCAGTTAATCCATTCTTCTCAGACATTTAGGAGCTCTTTGGTGCAGTTAGTGCATGTTCAGTACTGAATTAGTATATGTTCAGTACTCAGTGTGTGTTCAGTGATGTACTCAGTATGTGTTCAGTGACGTACTCAGTTAGTACATGTTCAGTATTCATGTGTTCAGTAATGCACTCAGTATATGTTCAGTGACATACTTAGTATGTGTTCAGTGATGTACTCAGTATATGTTCAGTGATGTACTTAGTACGTGTTCAGTGATGTACTCAGTACATGTTCAGTGATGTACTTAGTACGTGTTCAGTGATGTACTCAGTACATGTTCAGTGATGTACTTAGTATATGTTCAGTGATGTACTCAGTACATGTTCAGTGATGTACTTAGTATGTGTTCAGTGACATACTTAGTATGTGTTCAGTGATGTACTCAGTATATGTTCAGTGATGTACTCAGTACATGTTCAGTGATGTACTCAGTATGTGTTCAGTACTCAGTTATTAAATGTTCAGTACTCAGTATGTGTTCAGTGATGTACTTTCAGAGTTCAACTGAAAGCTGCATGTGCCATGCAGTGTGACACCTGACCCCCACCACGTGTTTGGACTTTCTGTTTAACATGTCCATGTACAAGGCCTGTACCCAATGTATGAGATTTCAGAGTAACTTGTTGGAGAATTTCAGTGAAAGAAAGAAAACCCCTCAGTTGCAAACACACACACGCACACACAACTAAGAGTGATGGGCACCAGTTAAAACATGTCAACAATTGATAAATAAATGGAAAATGACCAGTGTGACTTGTTTAGACTGTGCACATTCCATATGTCCTTTTTGGTATCTCGTTATCGTCCGTAGAGGCCGGCATGCCTGTCCTACTCAGACAGGATGTCATATTCCTGCTGGACCCTGTACCCTCTGACCTCGGCAGGACGCATGTGCCATCTCTACACTAAGCATAAACATGCCACCTCTACAGCAGGCGCCGACCTTGAACTCCAGAGCGAAACCGGGGGGATCACAGAACACGTGCAACGCGCTTACAATTCCAACGTGAGCCGACAGAGTTTCACAGCCACGGATATAAACAGAGTTCAGACAGACGAAGACACAAAAGACATCGAGAATAGTGCCAGAATTCATTACAGCCAGTGCAGCTATGCGGGCGAGTCCGACTTGTTAGCAACCTCGCGCCGTCCCAAGCATTCATATAGCTGCAACTTACAGCGCCACAGCAAGATGACACTCACACGTGCAAAGTGAAACAGAATTCACAAAAAAACAATTTGCACATCTACTGAACTGTGAGAGTGAGAGAGCAGCAAGGAGGTGGATAGATGTGAAGAGGGGTCTTTGATGCGTGAGGACAGCCAGGGCGTTTTTTACTGGTTTATGCTTTATGGCCATATGAGGCGACATCATTAAGGCACTGAAGCCTAGAATGAAGACGATAAAACCAGATAAGGACTATTATCCCCATTTCATGCACACCCCCCACCCCCCAAACCCCTTTGCGTTTAAGCTATAGACTCCTGCAGTCTGACTGAGCATGAAATTGCCTTTACCAGACTAAGAATTCAGCTACAATCCATTCAAAAGGAAAAAAATATATATAATCTGAAATTTATTTAAAGCAATATGCATGCAATGTAGAGAACTATGGCAGCGGAGACTGATGACTGTGTGTGATTGCAGTCAGCGTTGCTTTGAAGCGATTGGACATTTTTGCATTTTCCCTCCTTTGTTAATGTGCACTGTATAAAATTACAGAATGTCACATGTTCTCAAAGCTCTAAATGCAAAGTAGGTATAAGCACTTTTCTCAAATCCCAAAGACTCATAACAAAAGAAATACAGCAATTCAAATGAAAGTTTTGCATTTGTTTGAAACATTTGCACGCAAAGTCAAATGAACAGATTCCAGTGGTATCCGCGTGTTAAAGAAAAAAGAATTTCAGTGTGTAGGATTTAGGAACACAAACATAATAGCAACCACAGTGGTTTCAGGTGCTTTATCTAGGGGGAAAAACCCACACAGGTCTTCACATTCTCCAACTCTAAATGTCATGCTACTACTGCTACTGAATGTCAGAAATCAGTGCTGGTTGTGTTAAAACGTGCATCAGATCTCAGATTTGCTGTATAGTTTTAGCTATCAGGTTTAATGTACAAGGCTTCAGGTTTAGTTAGTCAGAGTTGATCAGTAAGGCACAGACCATCTATGTCCCTGAGGACCGAAGCGCTCGCCATGGTTATACCATACACGCGGATTACGCAGTCGCACTCATTATGTAACATTCGCATGTTTCTATTGATCGAAGTTATTTACATCATATATGTTAATGTTTTTTAATGTATATGTGCTTATTATATGTACTTACTTCATATGCTTGTGATATTTGTATTATATGTCTACATTTTAATGTAGTCTGTATGTAATGAGCTCAGCATCGAATTGTCTGTCTTCAGTTTGTTTTGACTGGGAATGGTTATTTTGGCCCATGTCATGGGGACGTGTGTGCAGACAACCAATGAGAGTGCTCGAAATACAATATACATCAGAAGGTTCCTGGCACAAGCTGTTTGAAGATGAAACCTGTACTGCATGTATATATGTATGTATGGACAAGCATATATACATACACATGTACATATACATTAATCTATGTACTGAGACACTATAACGGTTAAGTAGTGACTCACTCCTTAGACACCCCCTAAGACCCACCCCTTAGTCGTTCTGGTTGTTTCATGCCCTTTGTGAACATGTGTAGCTTTAGTCCGGCGGGGTGTACGCAGAAGGGATTTGCCCTCTAATCCAATCATGTAGCCTTGAGAAAATGAACTCTAATCATGTCCAGTGTGGCCAAACTCATGACACTGCCGCCGCCTGATCCCATGAGCTCTGAGGACAGCAAACTGGAGAAATACTCCATGAAGCTCTTCTGTCAGGAGCGGCTGTGGAGTGGAATTCTTCGCTGACATCCTTCGCTGGTATCCTTCGCTGATATCCAAGCTGATATTCAGCAACACTTTTCTTTCTCTCTCTCTTTTGGAAGGACGACAGCAAGGTCTAAGAGACCCCTCGCCATGAGTTCATTTGACGGTCATTTCAGCCTCCTCACAGAGCGGTAATTAAAAAGGCCATTGTGACATAATTCTCCTGTAATGTTGGACAAACAGCGGTCAGCAGCCTGACTCCCAGAGTCCGAGGCGGTGACAGAGTGCCCATAAATATTCGACTGCCTGCAGATGTTGTTGTATTAAAGGTCAAACAGACTTTGAAACATTGTATAGCTTCAAATAACATTTGGATTGTTTTCCCTCCCATCTAGAGTGTGTTTACCCTAGCATGTTAAAGTCATCAAGCAGGAGTGATCCAAGCCCCAGGGTGGACATTATTAATAAGGTCACACACACACACTAATGTGAGTAAGCTCACACAAGCACACTTTCACACCTTCTAAACAATGTGCCGTTAGCAACCAGGAGGAAGGATCGATGCAATGTTTAATGAAACATGGATCCCTGAATTAAGCAATGCCTGGGGTGAAACAAATTTATTTTACAGCTGTCAAAGCAGAGTAACAAATTACTCAAACCCAGTGGATAATAGTCATGAAAGTCTCCGTGTTAAAGTGTAATGACGTACCTTTTTTTCCAGGCCCGAGTACGGCATTGTAGTGGACACGTGAAAGAAGACCTGTAAGACATTTCCGTTTGTGAACACACAGCTTTATTAAGCTCACACATCAAACAGGCTGAGCGGGTCTCTGACTCCAGGGAAACGAGGGTAAATAACTAAAGGAAACACAGCACAAAGTCAGTAACCACCCATTCTAAACACAAGCAGACCAATATGGAAAAGTCACACTAGACAGGGTTAAGTATAATATAACAACACATAAAACATTAAGCATTAAATTGAACTAAATTGTAATCTGTGGGGAGGGGCTCAGCATCCTGGGAGTTTTAGCTGTGTCCTCCACAGCTCTTCCTCCCTCGGAGGCCTCGGAGAGGAGATGTATGGAGGAACATTTGCACCGCATTACCAGCCCCAGTGAAAAACTCCTTCGAGAAGTGCACAATGGCTGAGATACTGAGATACTGCGAATGTTTAAACCTTCTGACCTCCTGACGTCTGATTTAGAAACACTGGCATCAGAGTTGGAGCTTTGATCTTATGATCTTGGTCTTGAGACCTCTGTAGTTCTTTCTCAAGTATCTCTCTAGTCTCTCTCTTTAGTCTCTTTGTAGTCTCTCTAGTCTCTCTCTATAGTATCTCTGTAGTTCTCTCTCTAGTGTCTCCTTGTAGACTCTGTCTAGTCTCTCTCTGTTGTCTCCTGGTCTGGGTTTTAGTCTTGATCTTGATCTCAGCTAACAGTCAGACAAATAATTGCATTCTGGCACTTTACTGCATACTGGAAAAAATCTTCATATAAGAATAGACATATTAAATTTAAAAAGAGGGGATTTTATTTCTGGCTTGTTGACTTGGTGTGTGTGTGTGGGGTGTGTGTGTGTGTGTGTGTGTGTGTGTGTGTGTGTGTGTGTGTATTGCTTTCCTAATCCTTTTTTTTTTGTTAACAAAACTGTTATTTGAATAAACCTTTCATACATGGTAAGCTGTTAGAAGGAAATAGTAAAATGGGAATCAGGTCTTAGACTTGGTCTTAGTCTGGGTCTGGGTCTGGGTCTGGATCTGGGTCTAGGTCCTCCATCTGGGCCTTTGGCCTGGGCTTTTGGTTTAGGTCTAGTTCTGAATCTCAGTCTGGTTCTAGTGTATAGTGTCTTGGTTTGAGTCTGAGTCCTGGTCTGGTCTTGACTCCAGCTCTGACTTGTAAATAGAATCACTTGGAAATATGATAAAGTTATGTATGTAAATGTAACAGTTATATTCAGGGCTGGCGTCAGGTTTGGCACTTTTCTTATGCTGTCACTCTCTCGTGATCCTAAGATGCCTCTCCCTCTCATCGTACTTTATGCAAATTTCTCGTCAGATCACACTGCTGTGTTATGACATCTGACCTGACTGCAGCGTGTGCAGATAAACAGTACGTATGAGTATCTGTTGATTTCGGACACTGTGTCATTGGGGTTATTCACGGGCACCACGCTGCCTCATCACACTGACACCTCCAGGCTGCTGGACTCTCCTGGACTCTCCTGTATGTAGCCCTTAGGATCCAGGCAGGCTGAGCAACTGGTAGTTTCCTAATAGGGAACAACAAAATATTCCGCTTTCTTTTTTAGGAAAAAAAAGGGCCCTATCACCAAGGGTACAAAATCAAATTGCTTTCCCTTCCTACACTACTTCATTAGAAATAGTCAACAAAGCCTTATCGCTGCTCTCCAGTCTCCACTGTTTGAGCGTGTATAATTGAATATATCTTGGTACTGGATGTGAATCTTGCTAAGGGAAAGAGATACAGTGCTAAATGAAGTTTGCCATCTGCAGACACAGCTAAACAGAAACCTGGCGTCCTCTGGCACGGAAAAACACAACAGTAATCAGGATGCTGACCGAAAGATGCAATTTTTCACACTGACAATGTTGCCTCTGTCTTTCTGTGGCTGTTTCCCGTGTTCATTTATAGTATGAATATGAAATCATATGCGTGCTACATCATTCTAGAGCATTCCTCCAGCAATCGAGGGGCATCTGAGTTCTGTATTATTTGCCAAGGCTTGCTTCTATAACATAGGGATGATATGCACAGGCTGTGATTATATGCACAGGCAGTGATCATATGCACAGGCTGTGGTCATATAAATAGGCTGTGATCACATGCACAGGCTGTGATTATGCAGTACTCGTCTATGGGTGACAGCCTGCACTGAACTATGTGAACTGGACTCAGTCACTGGTTTATTTCCAATACTTTGCATAAATGCCAAATTTGAAAAAGTAGCTAGTGACTGTATCAAATTAGTAAATGCATTTTGTGTTTTTTATGCACAGTTCTGGTTGGTCTCTACGTGGAATGATGGCATATGTTCATATATTGCATGTGCGCAGCCCAAACACACATTTTGGACTGTTGTTGCTCCCCAGGGAAGGCTTCACACAGTAACAGCTGTGCTTTGGTGGAAATCATCATTATTTAAAAATCCGCACGTGCATTTTTATAATGCATTTTTAGTGCAAACAACGCTCTCACAAGAACGGTGGAAGTGACATGTCAAAACCGACACACGCAGGCCCTCGAGCATTCCTTATAAGGTCATGGTTCCGCCCCCTCCCAGCATTGCCCCGCCTCTCCTGAGCATACACACCTGTGGAAAAGCTTGCTCCCTTCTAGTTTCTGGACTCACACTGACAGTCTCACTGCCTCTCAGGGCGGTGCCTTGTCCTCAGTGCTCTGCATGGCTTGGTTGTTCGTCTGTGTACTATTTACCGTCAGTTTCTAGCCAGCAGCTTGTACTGGTCTCTGGGTTTTCCTTCTTGTCTCAGTTGTCTTTTGCCGCGAGACTTGTTCTCCTCACGTTTCCCAGCGCTGCTTTGTTCAGTTAGCCTCGTGTTTTGTTTTTTCCTCTCTTTCCATGTTAGTGGTTTCCATTCAGTGTTTGTTCTGTTAATACATTTCCCTCTTTGACAGAGTCCCAGTCTGGCTACACATTTCCTTTTCATTTCACCCTCCTGAGAGTGTAGCTCCACTCTGCCTTTCGTGCCTTTCAGACGCACGTCGTGCAAAGCCGAACTGTCTCGGCTAAAGCTTACTGAAGGCCTTACGGTCCTTCAACCGGACTTACTGAGTAACTGTTCAAGCCAGCGTAGCCCAGTGCAAGAGAAGACAGCTACCAAAACCCATGGAGAATCTGCCCGGGCAGGTGTTCATTTCAGAAAAATTCAGCAGACTGATCCAAACTGGATAAAACGAATCAAAGTTCAATTACATCCTGTTTATATAGCAATTTGTAGCAGCCACACGGCGGCTTACCACAGATCAGGAAGGTCCGTGTCATCTCCCTGGAGGTTGAGTCGCACGGTCGTGTTTATTTGTAATAGTGGATCAAAGTCTCTCCTCATTCTTCAGGCAGATGTCTGCTGGGAGGATCGGTGTTTTGTAATATTTTGTACTGTAATATGCAGTTAAAAGTAGACTGACTGAAGGTGAAGTCAGAATGCACTTTTGACTTATGTAATTTATTAGAGTTTTTTACAAGTAGGCTAAATTGTTCAGTATCATTTAAAAATGAATAAGTAAGAATGGTTATGTACCATGGCCTGACATGGAACTACCATTGCGTTTTGATTTAGAGGGATTAATCTGTCATTTAGAAGCTTAATCTGTGAGGTTTTATTGTTCGTTGGTTTGTTTTTCGGCTGTTGTGTGTTCCTTAAAGGCGTATACATGAGACTTCAAAATCCACTGAACATTAGAAACAATGCCATTACAAACACCGCAGTTAAATCAATCCTAAATTCTTCTTCTTTTCCTTCATCTTCAGCCAGATGTCCTTCTTCACCTGCCTGCTGCTGTCCTTTACTGCTCTTTCATTACTCTGCTCACAGTTCGGTCAGTCGGTCGGTCTATCAGTCTGTCGTATAACTTAATGAGTTCCATGTGCAGCCCTGAGCTACGTGAGGAAGAAGCCAAGCTGGTGCCTGTGCTTGTTTACTCAGGGTGCACTAAACACGGCACTCAGAGTAGACAAGAATGATAAAGCAGGAAACAAAATAATTTTTATAGACTAAGAATAATCTGTAATAATAATAATAATAATAATAATAATAATAAACAACAACAATAATAATTTCTTATTATTATGATGATGATTATTATTATAAGTAGTAGTATTTATAGTAGTTTTTACTACTTTTCTCTCACAAGATTGCTTTATAAAAACAGAGAAAACACAAGCTAAGAGGAGGAGGAGTGATTCTGAAGAGAGAAAAGTTTTCTGCTGAGAGACAGAACAGTCACAGAGACTCTGTGAGATGGAACTCTGAAATAACTACCATAATTACAATACGAAGTAGCAATGAAGGGATAAAGTAGGTAGGAAATGTGATAAATAATAAATGTAAACTTAAATAATAAATGTCTCTGTGTGTGGATGACAGTGAGCGGCAGAGCTCGGCACACTAGTGTAGACAGAGGTGCAATGAAGCCTTCGGCAAAAAAACCCGTGCAGACACAGAGATCAAGGACAGCGTTTGAATTACTGCTGATGGTTTTTATTTCTGTTTGGATTACATTGATTTAAGGGGACTGGCTTTGACCAACAGTGTATGGAATAATTGAAAACCCTTTTTTTTACGTTAGTGGAGAATCCCAGGTGGTCTGTGTTGGCGGTAGTTGGTGGATACAAGAAATATGTCCTAATTTGAATGGGGGCAAAGCAGATAGCATCATGCTGAGCAGCTCCAGGCCCTAATGGGAAGGAGTGCGGCCCAGCCGAGGATGATCAATACCGCTGAGGGAACTGGGTGGATCTTCTGCAGAGCAGACACTATCTGCCGTTGTACTAGATTTGTTAGAGCTTTGTCGAGTCTCACCTTTAATTCAGATGAAAAGATTGTTTTGAGAGCACAGAGTGAATGGATATGTGAGAGGTTTCTAAGCTTCCAAGTTTCCTTCTCATTTCTATGGCTGTTGTGAATAATACAAAAGTGTTTTCATTTTTGGCAAAATTGAAAGTTTCTTTTACATTTTTTTCTTCCTTCAAGAACATCTTCGGAATGTCAGGGTAACGTGGGCCCTCCTGGGCCCTGTTGGGTCAGCAGGGTAAAATATGCTCTGTGACAGTGGAGATAAGACAGTTAAAACTTCAGAAAGATATCAGCCTGTGCTGAAAGTTCACAAAGCCAAGAGGTCTGCCTGTTTATAGGACACAAGCACACACACACACACACACACACACACACACATTCAAAAATCCTTGATCAAATGAGGTCTGGAAACAGCATGGCATTTGCCATCTCCCTGTGGGTCTCCCTGCACCTCTCCATATGTGTGTGTGTGTGTGTGTGTGTGTGTGTGTGTGTGTGTGTGTGTGTGTGTGTGTGTGTCATGGTGCACTAGGTAATCATTGTGATTCTCTTCCCAACCTCCCTTATGTGGATTGGATCAAAGAGCCCTGAGTCTCTTTGATGTTGTAAGACCTGCTCATATAGGAAATAAGGTGTGTGTGTGTGTGTGTGTGTGTGTGTGTGTGTGTGTGTGTATGCATGCACACTCTCATGTGTGTGTGCTCATGACTATGTGTGTGTTCACTGTGTGTGTGTGTACACTGTGCATGGTTGTGTTTGTGTGTGTGTGCGTGTGCGTGTCCACGTGTGCATCTTTGTGCATCCGTGTGAGCTTACGCATGTGTGTGTTTGTGTGTGTGTGTGTTCCAGAGGCTAATGAAACAACACTCCCCATCATTAACCTCCCAGGCTGATGAGAACAGTGGCTGTTGCAGACAGTCCCCTCCTCAGCTCAGACAGAGGTGAGTCACTGCCACGCTACTGTGGGTGTTCCATTAAAAGAAAGAAACACAGGCAGAACATGCGGCGAAGCTAATGGCCAGAATGGGCGTAATGCATTTAGATGTTATTAACCCTGGACAGACAGAGAAAGGGACGAGGTTACAGCACGCCCCGAGATAATTATCGTTTCCTCACTAATACGACATCGGCTCATCTCCATAATTAAAAAAGATTCTCCCAGTGACGCAACATTATTAATTAGGCGATAACTTAACATAATGATAAGCCGTCCGGTTTCGAGTGGGCAGCTGCTGACGTCCATAATGGGGCAATTAAAGGGGACATTTGCCAGATGAGTTTGAATAATAAACAGACTGTTATTAAAGGCAATTAACAAAGAGAAGGAACATGCCCGTGCCTTCTCCCACGGCGCGTGACAGACCAGCTCTGTCTCCATTTCTCATTAACGTTCTTCTTCTGGAACTGGTGCTAATGGACAGATCACAGTGGATTTTAGTCTACTTAGAAAACTGGGCTATTATTCAGAAAACTGTGATTACAGCTAATGATAGGGAAAGAACACTCCTCACTCCTACTGCTGCACCCATCACGGCCCTGTCTCGGACAAAACTTTGGGAAATTGAGGCTTTGGCACACGCAGGCTGTGGTAGTGTGAGTTTTAAATTAGACTCTTTGTTACTGATTCTGTGCTGCTAATATATTTGAGGTTGATGTCACAAAAGAAGCTGTTGCAAAATGCAGGAAAACTGTATTTGTTCGTGGTCTTGTCTGGAGCCGAACGTCTGCTTCCAAGCACACTGGTCCTGAGCTGCAAGGTTCGTCCCTGAATGTGGAGCAGGGAGGACAGCAGCATACAGACAGCGGGACAGCCAGACCCCTCGGCTGTCCGCTGTGTCGCTAAGGTGACCACCAGCCCGATCCGGCTCTGCTCACACTCCGCCTGCGGCTCCACCTGCGGCCCGTGTCCAGCTCCGTGTTGACGGAATGAGCAGAACGGAGGCTTGGCCTGTGCCAGATCCACGCAGCGCCCACGTGAGGGGGGATGCAAGCTCGTCACAGCAGGCCAGTTGGCCCTGCGGACACGACCCTGCAGACACAACTCCGCTCTACGAGTTGTCCGGACAATAATGCATGTGACAGCAGATGTAGGCTCGGTTGAGGCTTGTGGGTCAGCTGGCCCTGTTTTATAAATGGCCCGCTCATCTCTGTGAAGGGCAGACTGTACACCCAGGCAGAGAAGCAGAACGGGAAAGACCAGCACGCACACCATGTCTGACAGTTATAAATGACCACCCCAAAAACTCACGTAGTGATGGTTTTTAAGCCAATTAATTCTCATGTAGGAAACTCTTTCATAGCATCTGTTACAACAAGCCAACATAATGGATAATATTTATTAAGATTACCTACTAAGAGTTAGCCCAACATATTAAAAATTCAAGAGATAAAAGTATGCTTTTTACTGATAATTACCCCAGGGATTTGTTATTTTTACCCATTTGGTGTGTTAGAAATGCACCTGTTTCACCAGATAGCATCACACAGCTGTCACAAATAATATCAGAGTCTGGGGAGTGGGGTTACTCATGAGCCCAAAGACGCCTTCAACCGAGACCACTACGCCAGGATGCCCCTCGACAACACAGAGACACAGCCATGGTCACGGGGAGCTGCAGAAATCTTATCAGCTGGGTAATTGGTTGTGTTTGGCTTGGGATTGCAAGCTATTTATCCTGTTCCTTTTATTTGATGGGATTAGTGTTGTACCCTGCAGTGCATGTGCAACCCCCAAATATGTTTTTTTCCTTCTTTCTCGCTGTCTTGCACTCCTTCATCTTCTGCTCGATTTATTTATTTATTTATTTTTTAAACACCGAAGCGACGTTGCTAATTTAGCTGACGTTGAGGGGATAATGGCTCTTGGTGGTGGGTAATTCAATCTGACCGTATCGCGTTTGAGCACAGCTGTGCGGTTGGGGAAAGGAAACATCAGTCGTGTGTGGAAGCCGGCTCTCACACGCGTCCCTGCACGTTACTCTACCAAGGATGTGCTTTATCGCGTGCAGAGCTGCCAAGTCCCGCCCCTCTGCCTCGCTCGGCTATCTCCCGCCTGCACGGCTTCCTCTGCGGTGGTTTCCGTGGCAGCAGCTGGCACGGCCTCCCCGTTCGCCCCCAGAGCCGTGGTGAATAATGCAGTAATAAAGTGTGTCCACTCCCCCGGCCTAATGCGAGCCGACTGGGCCCTGATTGGTTGTTCCAGACGTGTCAGGCATTTCAGCCTTGATCTGTCACAGAGCTTTAACGCAAACAGAAGCCTTTTCACGAGTCCCCATTTGTGGCAGAGGCCCAGGGACACACTTCAGTGGGAGCAAGATTGCTTCCCGGTCCCTGCATGCTGCTGTCCTGGGACTACTTGGTAAGTTCAGCCTGGGTGCAAACGCAGACGGGCTGACAGGAATCGCCCTCACGCCGGTCATCCATGCCACATAGCTTCGGTCTTTTAAGAGCTAGTTAATCTCCCAGGGGGAGAAAACCTTTTTCATGGATGGTCAACAACAGACATCACTAGCAACAGGGTGAAGAGGATTGATTGAGTTCAGGGAATCAATTACCCTCATAGCTAAATCCACCCAAATACTGGTGGAAGAAAATGCATGGTTGTCACGGAAACGGTCTAGGACCATAGAGCAGTGTGTAAGTGTCGGTGTGGATATAATGGCCAGGATGTAACGAAAGACTTCTGTTAAGGATGGAATGCTCAACACAGCCATGATTTGCAATAGTGTTTGTATGAAGACCAATGTCCTTAGTGTAGAGATGTTTACACTGGGCTCAGGGACAGTAAGTCTTAATCAAACAAAAACTCCAAAATGGCTGTCATCCCTTGGATTATGGTGCATGTGTGCGATGAATCTCATTCTAAATTTTTTTAAAGCCTGCCTAAAGCTGATTTGATGAAACAACTTTGATGTTCATGCAGACTAGTCTAATAATGAAAGCAGAGTAGACAAACCACGCACTGGAAAGCTTATTTACACTTTAACTTTGGCTATGTGCCATAAGTTTGGGGTTTTTTTCGGCCATATGTTTGATCAAGAATGCAGCAGCACGGCTGGTCTTCAATCTTCCAGATTTCCCATGTCTCACTGCTGCCGCCGTCCACTGGCTTCCAGGAGCTACTCGTATCAGATTTTAAAAGCTGGTGCTTGCATACAAAACGAAGAATGGCCTAGCCCTTCCCTACATGATGAAGGTGGCCGAGTACCTCACACCTCACACCTTCCTGCAGGTCTCTTAGAAGACAAACATCGAGACTCTTCTCTGTCCTAGCTGCCAGATGGTGGAATGAACTACCACTGGCTGTCCGAACAGCAGAGCCCCTCATTGTCCTTACATGCAGATCGAAGACTTATCTATTTGTGGGGAATTTTAAATGATTACTATACTATCAATTCATTGAACCCTTCTAGCCCTTATTGTTTGGTATTATACTTATTGTTGTTCTGTATTGGAATTCTGAGTATCAGCATTGACTCCAGTATCTATCCGTATCCGTGTTCAATGGTATCCGGGCCTCTGACCTTTTGTACTGGTTAGGATGTTTTTTAAGAGTAGATAGCAAAGCACTTTAAGTCACTGCATAAGATCACCTGCTAAATACCACAAATATAAATGCCACAAATGTAAAATGCAAAAGAGGAGAGACACAGCACTGTCAACAGAGAGACACAGTACTGTGCTGCAACAGAGGAGAGACACAGCACTGTGCTGCATCACTCTCTGCCTCAGGCTGCAGATGTGGGTTCTGGAGGTGTCCCCTGCAAGTGTTCTTTGATTTTAGAGGGTGACCCCACCCCAGTCGACCTCACCCTCCAAAATCCAAACCACCTGTGTGGGATGAGCTTCTCTCTGCCCAGAGTCCATGTGTACAACAAAAACCATCACTAATGACTTGCTTTGTTCTGGTCTCTTTTTTTTGTTAGCTCAGTGGGGGTTTTTTTCAGCTATGTCCTCCTGGGGGCGACAGTGCTTCTCACAGTAAACCAAGACATTATGTGATTATGGAACCAATTCAGACTCTGTCATTAAAGGCTGCCACGCTCCACACCCTGACGGAGTCATTTCAGCCAATTTTGTCAAATTTGGCATTAAACATTCTTCTCCTCATGCCAGTGGAGAACATCTTCTGGTGAAAGACTAAGCCAACACACAGGTTGTTGATCTCCAAAGCACCATATTTTGTGATTTTCTTCTACCTAATGTGCCTCACCAGTCCTGTGAACGCGTTGTTGTTCACCTTCATCCTCTCCCGTCTGTATTCACCAGAGTAGTAAAAGTCTATGGAATTTTGTCTCGCTACTGGCCATTAGAGCTTTCAGCTGATGTAATATTGTATATAATATTATAATATTAATGTTATGTTGTGACTACTGTAAAATTGTGTAGAGCTGGGTTTTGCAGTACCTGTACTAAAATTAAGACACTCGTACAAAAATGGCTCTATGTGAATTAGACGTGCTGGGCTGTGTGCTGTTTGATTTAAATATTTGTTTTAAAGATTTGTGTTTCACAGGATGTGGAGGCCAAGCACTCTGTGAACGAAAGATCTACCATCATTCTCTGTTGTTCCAGGCGACAGTTTTTAAATGTTCACTTTTTTTTACAGTCACATGAATAAGCGTGCTGAAATAGGCTAACCTAAAGATTCTTACTGTGATATATGGAAGAATAGAAGTATTGGAAACTGGGAAATAAAATCTCTGGGAGTGACGTTATCTTGCTTTAAATCGAATATTGAAGACATAATGCCAGATGTAATGCTGTGTTCCCAACACACGGGTACACTAATCTACCAAATGTATTTATTATTGCTTTAGCTATCAGTGGCCTTTTCCTATAATTTTGTGTATATATATATATATTCTGTATTTGTTCTATATATTTGAATGTTTGTGTTTTATTTTTATAAGCATTAGGCTGTTTATGAAGTTTATGAAGTAAAATAAAAGGCATTTGTTTTCTGCCTCACCAAACAAAAATGGATGTGGAGTTATTTTGCACTGTATCCAGATCACCATCCCCTCACCTTCTACACCACAGAACAGCCAGAACAGCCAGACTACTGTCATCCTTTCGGACGCGCTGTTCCAGTTAGTGCGGTCCAGCGCCGAGTGGTCGTGTGGATACGGATCCAGCATCTGATTAGGGGTAAGCGAGCCCACTGTTGACTCCCTGTCACCGCCGGTGGGCCCGTGCATGGGGACCGAGGTGTGGAGAGTTAGAGCTGGCTGGCCGAGCGCTCAGACTCTCGGAGTACACTTCAGCGTGGGGTTTGGAGCAGCCTGCCTCGAGTTCAGTAAAGGTCAACACTACAAGCACACGTTGTCCTCAGCTGTGAAGCCTGTATCCATACTGCTCAAGGGGACTGGGAAACTGTGGCACACAATACGACGGTCAACCGTGTTCATGATGGAGGGGGGGTGGGGTTTACCCCACCTGCCTACAACCGCAGTGAAGGTGCAGGTGAAGGTGTAATGAGTATGGATATCTAACACATTTGTCCAAATTCTAATGATCATTTATGATAGCAAGGACACACTGCGTAGTGGAACATGAATAACGTGAACAAATGTAGCCCCGTTTTTTAAATTGGTAGCTGCAGTTCATCTGGAGCAGGTAGACTCAAGCTGTCCACCACTGTGCTTATGTATATCGCTCTGGATAAGCCAATATCCCGAAAATGTTAACAATGGAACTTAACAGTTAAAACACCTTCTCTGAGAGGTGGAGGAACGGAATAAGAAAGAAAGAGCAAGACCGATGGAAATATTACTTCCAACCCAACCTCACTCTCTTCTGACTACCAGCTCTGCCTCCAGCACAGGCTCGGCCAAGTGGTACCGTGGAGACTGTCCAGTTCGCCTTTCACTGACCAATCAAAAGTCACCATATGCTAAAAGCATCTTCTGCCATACGACAGCAGGTATCACCAGCAGGTGCCAGCCATCAGGTAGTCTGACTGCTGGTGCATGTCATACTCGCACATTCTGTGTTTAATTCAGCATATTAGTACGGGGAAGGATTGCTCTAATCACTGGAGACCATGCCATGAAAATGAAGAGTGATGACTCATTTAAATAGCTCTCTAAAGATGCACCCACAGACGCAAATCCCTCAGGCTTGTGTGGAACGAGTAGAATGACCTATCTGCCCTTCAGCAAACACTGAACCCCCCCACCCCACCCCACCCCCACAGAAGAGTAGTAGCAATCCCCTGATTCTTATGAGATATGAAGCCTTCTTAAGATAACCGGGAGGGTGGCTATTTTCAGACAGCTCTATTTCCTCAGCGCCTGCTGCTTTTGAATAGAAAGCAGAGCCTTAGACATAGCCAAGAGACATGACTGATGGCTTTTCTCTTTCTTATTTTATTTTATTTTCATAAAATTTTTTTAATGTATATGCAGAGCACCCACTCACAGTGGTGCAACAGCACTCATCGGTTCCAACGAGGCCCACGTCATGGCCGGACGCGCCGTGCCACAGACGGGAGCTTTCTGTGGTAGTGTAGCGTGCTGCAGGTCACACAGCAGATAGAGTCAGTGCCGGTGTTACCGGCACATCATCAATGTGGTGCGGAATCAAAGACCATTGACCCCGAAAATGGATTTCGGCTGTGGTTCTAAATAATTGATCTCTTTGTCTACGAGCCTTTGTACATCCACGCACACACATCTTGCTTATGTGGAAAACTGCAACGTCTCTCTCTCTCTCGCTCTCTCTCTCTCCCTCGCTGACTCTCTTTCTGTCCATCATGTCCATTTGCTATAGTTTAGCGCTTTTTGAAATGATTAAGTTATCTGTTAAAGAGTAGTTACTGTGTCTCCTGTGTTCATGTCATGATTTGGTATAACAGTTAATCCTCGCTGTGCTCAACTCGAGTGTCCCAGTTCATGAGCCCATCTCACACCCCAAGCGCAAGCCCATTAACACAGCCATGCTCTACCACGAAAACCCACTTGTGGTGAGGGATTTCATTAAAAGTACAGACTGAAGGATTTACAGCTTTAAGTAGTTTTGCGAAATAGCTGCTAGGCTACTCATAGCTAGCTTGGTCCTCCTCTGTCCCTGCGTTCTCTGCCGTCCTCTGTCCCTGACTCATGGGAATACTCCACTTTGAAGTGGAAGGAGAGAAGAACATGGAAGGTTTGGCAATCTGTCCACCCTCTCTCTCTGCTCTGTGTACCAGCTATAGTTAGATGTGCTTGTTTATGTCAGCAAATTTCAACGTACAACCCAGAGTCATATTTGACTTAAACCTGAACTTTAAAAAAACAACTTAAAAAAAAAGCAACTCATTTAAAAGACAGTAGGTTCAGAATTGCTTGTTAACTGGTTAGACAACCTGACCAGAGACATCAGATGAATTTAAATATCCTCTGTAAACCACTGCTTTCAATTATGGATAATGCAATGTGAGGAGCAAAAAGACACTCTTATCTAGAACAACAAAGACATATTTATCATTATAACAGTGTGTTCGCTGCTTGGGAATCAAACACAGGACCTTGGTATTGCTAGTGCCATGTGCAAACAGGAGATGTACAGGAGCAGACACGGCAAGCACACCGGAGCTCCTGATGGTAGGCGCATCGTAGGCCCATGGAAATTCATGTAGTGTCAAACACCGCGGTCACAGAGGAGACCGGAGTGCAAATATATCTCATCTCCACTTTGTTTTTTCATTTGTATAAAACACACACACACACATTCTTTATTTCTTCTGCCAAATTCTTTTACAGCCCTGAATTGCACTCACTGTGCAAAGTCTTGGCCATCTGCGGCATGTTACCGCTAGCCAGACAGAGGAGAAGAGGTTTCGAAATTCCCTTCTTGACTCTGGCCCAGGAGATGAGCATCCTCGATATGGCTAGTCCTCAACCGCACTGTGGGCACTTTGAAAGCTCAAATGAGCAGTGAGGTGGCACTATCCCTGTATCCTTCACATCTGGCCCTCTGCCTCCATCCTGATTGGATGATGACTTCACAGCTGCTCTCTGATGATCAGAGAGTAGCAAATTTGCTGTTGTTGTGAAGTCATGTGTGTTATGCAAATGTGTGTGTGTGTGTATGTCTCTCTCTCTCTATCTCTCTCTCTCTCTCTCTCCCCATCTGTCTCTCTCTCTCTGCTTCTGAATATTAAACCGCTCAAAGCATCTTAGACATCTTACATGTCTTCACTGAGACACTGATCAGTACTCATATTTCAGACTAATCTGCAGCCCCAGTGAGGCTTCTGCCTCCACGACTCCTATAGGAGCGTTAATGTCGTTCTATGTGGCCACTCAGTATACATGTACAAAGTTGTTTTGCCTTTTTTTTTAGTGTCTACATGAATGTCTGTTCAATTAGCTTTTACCAAAACCAAGCAACACGCAAAACCATGCAGAGGTGTGTGTAGCCTGGGCACTAAAAACAGAACCAGAAGCCAAAGCCACTAAAAAATAGTGTTCATTCTCAAAATTGGCACCAGCATGTTTTCACATGGATGAATGTCTTTGCGCATTGTTCTTATTTCATTTCTGTCTTTTGTTTGTTTTTACTTTTTAAACATAAACTTTACTGGTTGTTATATTCCAAAACTCAGTTTGGTATAATATAATCATTTATAATATGAATATTTTTTTTTTTATATGCTCCCTCGGGTTTCGAGTCCAGGATACAACAGTAAGAATAACAGGAGAAAATTTCAGCTTTGTTGTCTGTTGGCTGACTCAAAACTCCCTTGAAGAGAAGTGGATTTTGGGGGCTGGAGCTGATGAGTAAGACTAATGAGCGTGTGCGGCGTGAGGATCTGGAGAAGAACGGAAGGAACATTCCAAACGGGGGCATCCAGAAGCCAATTTCACTTCCTTTAAAGTTCAAGGCGTGCAAACAGAATAGTTGTGCGGAAGAAAGACATGCAGTAGGATTAATATTCCTGCACTTTCACACGCCGCGGAGTGGAACGCCGGACCAGACCAACCCCTCAGTCTTCAGAAGTGGACGGATCTCCGGAGCTTCACGACACCAGATGCGTGTCTTGTTTGTTCATCTGGCACTATCCCTGTATCCTTCACATCTGGCCCTCTGCCTCCATCCTGATTGGATGATGACTTCACAGCTGCTCTCTGATGATCAGAGAGTCTCTGTGTCTTACACCTCGACAGGTGAGCGTAGCAAATTTGCTGTTGTTGTGAAGTCATGTGTGTTATGCAAATGTGTGTGTGTGTATGTCTCTCTCTCTCTATCTCTCTCTCTCTCTCTCTCTCTCTCTCTCCCCATCTGTCTCTCTCTCTCTGCTTCTGAATATTAAACCGCTCAAAGCATCTTAGACATCTTACATGTCTTCACTGAGACACTGTTCAGTACTCATATTTCAGACTAATCTGCAGCCCCAGTGAGGCTTCTGCCTCCACAACTCCTATAGGAGCGTTAATGTCGTTCTATGTGGCCACTCAGTATACATGTACAAAGTTGTTTTGCCTTTTTTTCTTGTGTCTACATGAATGTTCAATTAGCTTGTTCAATTAGCAACACGCAAAACCATGCAGAGGTGTGTGTAGCCTGGGCACTAAAAACAGAACCAGAAGCCAAAGCCACTATAAAATAGTGTTCATTCTCAAAATTGGCACCAGCATGTTTTCACATGGATGAATGTCTTTGCGCATTGTTCTTATTTCATTTCTGTCTTTTGTTTGTTTTTACTTTTTAAACATAAGCTTTACTGGATGTTATATTCCAAAACTCAGTTTGGTATAATATAATCATTTATAATATGAATTTTTTTTTTTATATGCTCCCTCGGGTTTCGAGTCCAGGATACAACAGTAAGAATAACAGGAGAAAATTTCAGCTTTGTTTTCTGTTGGCTGACTCAAAACTCTCTTGAAGAGAAGTGGATTTTGGGGGCTAGAGCTGATGAGTAGGACTAATGAGCGTGTGCGGCATGAGGATCTGGAGAAGAACGGAAGGAACATTCCAAACGGGGGCATCCAGAAGCCAATTTCACTTCCTTTAAAGTTCAAGGCGTGCAAACAGAATAGTTGTGCGGAAGAAAGACATGCAGTAGGATTAATATTCCTGCACTTTCACACGCCGCGGAGTGGAACGCAGGACCGGACCAACCCCTCGGTCTTCAGAAGCGGACGGATCTCCCAAGCTTCATGACACCAGATGCGTGTCTTGTTTGTTCATCCCAGTGGACTTCAGATCACTCCCTTTCCCTCTCCAAGAGTTAATCCACTGTCTTAAACTGCTTGGTCCCTGCCATGCACGATCCTCAGATGACCCAAGCATATCGGGAAGAAAAGTGTTCATTATTCTGTCCTCTGCTCACAAAACAAGAAAGGAGATTGTCAGAGTATTTACTGCTATGCCGTCACCAATCCATCACTATCAGTTTTATGTTATATTGCTCACTAAAATGGAATGGATTCATGTCTGAGGAATTCACCCATTCATTATTTCATGCAGTTTCATGTGAAGAAGGGGTCTAATAGCAGATCTTGCCATAAAGCCACTGTGACGTCTCATTGGCTGTGAAGTTGGGGTCATTTACATAAAGCCACTGTGACGTCTCATTGGCTGTGGGGTTGGGGTCATTTACATAAAGCCACTGTGACGTCTCATTGGCTGTGAGGTTGGGGTCATTTACATAAAGCCACTGTGACGTCTCATTGGCTGTGGGGTTGGGGTCGTTTATATAAAGCCACTGTGACGTCTCACTGGCTGTGAGGTTGGGGTCATTTACATAAAGCCACTGTGATGTCTCATTGGCTGTGGGGTTGGGGTCATTTACATAAAGCCACTGTGACGTCTCATTGGCTGTGAGGTTGGGGCCGTTTACATAAAGCCACTGTGACGTCTCATTGGCTGTGGGGTTGGGGTCGTTTACATAAAGCCACTGTGATGTCTCACTGGCTGTGAGGTTGGGGTCATTTACATAAAGCCACTGTGATGTCTCATTGGCTGTGGGGTTGGGGTCATTTACATAAAGCCACTGTGATGTCTCATTGGCTGTGGGGTTGGGGTCATTTACATAAAGCCACTGTGATGTCTCATTGGCTGTGGGGTTGGGGTCATTTACATAAAGCCACTGTGATGTCTCATTGGCTGTGGGGTTGGGGTCATTTACATAAAGCCACTGTGATGTCTCATTGGCTGTGGGGTTGGGGTCATTTACATAAAGCCACTGTGATGTCTCATTGGCTGTGGGGTTGGGGTCATTTACATAAAGCCACTGTGATGTCTCATTGGCTGTGGGGTTGGGGTCATTTACATAAAGCCACTGTGATGTCTCATTGGCTGTGGGGTTGGGGTCATTTACATAAAGCCACTGTGATGTCTCATTGGCTGTGGGGTTGGGGTCATTTAGGTGAAGCCTTCGGCATGGCCTGCACCCAGATAGAGGCGAGGCAGGAGTGACTAATAGCAGACATTCAGAAGTGAAGCTCTGCCTCATCACCTGATTAAAGCAGTGAAGAGAGTGAGCTGTGACAGAGAGAGAGAGACAGAGAGAGACAGAGAGAGGGGGGGGACAGCAAGAGAGAGGCATAGGAGGGAGAGAGACAAAATGAGAGAGAGAGAGGGGTAGAGAGAGAGAGACACACACAGCAACTGACAAGGAGAGGAGAAGAGAGAGACAGAGTGAGAGTGAGAGAGAGAGAGAGAGGGAACAAGTGGGAGAAGAGAAAAAATCACAGAGTGAAAAAGAATGAGAGAGGGGGAAGAAAGCGAGAAAAGAGAGAAAATGAGAAAGGGAGGAAGACCGAGACAGAGGGAAGGAGAGAAAGAAGCAGGAGCCGGAAGAACAGAGTTAATGAGGCATTGGTTCAGAAATGAGACAGGACACCGCCCCAGGGCCAGAGTCGGCTCGTAACCCAGGCAACGGCCGCACACCTCCACATGCACTCAGCAAGAACCATCAACATCGCGGCGAGAGCAGAGGCTGACACACGGCTCACGTCGGGCCGCAGGATCGGCCAGGGAGCGCGAGAGAGGGGGCGGGGCCGAGAGTTCACGTTCGCCGGGTCCCCGATCGTGTCATAGCTGGCGCTCGACATGGCACCTACTGAGTGGGGTAGGTTGGCTAACACAAGCCTGGGCATCTATGTGGTGCAGCGTGTGAACACAGAGGTGACACGCTCGATTCGGAGCAGGAGGGTAGGGATGGCATTTTGCATTGAGGAAATGAAGCAGACAGAAACTGCATCTGCTGGACTGGGCACAGTGGGATATCTTTTACACAGAAAAACATTGGCTATATAATTATTCACAGAGCTGATGGAGAGTGTTCAACAGGAAACACACACACACACACACAAAAGGAAGAAAGCAAGCAAGCCATCAGATGTGGAATGCTGTCATGATTCATAAATGATATGTTAGGACTCCTTCTCTTTCTCCCTCTGTGTGTGTGTGTGTGTGTGAGAGTGTGTGAGAGTGTGTGTGTGTGTGTGTGTGTGTGTGTGTGTGTGTTGATGGAATAGGCTCTGGGATCCTGAAGGTTTTCCTTCCTTCCAGGGGAATCTTCACTTTTTGAATCAAGCCTGTGCGTGTTCCAGACTCAGGCATCACACCACGCTATTCCTCGCCAGTGTACAGTGTCCTGATAGAACGGTTTTCAGATATCTATTTTCATACACAACACATTGGTACACATAAATTATTTCACAGGCTTTTGTTTGCATCTGCTAAAATGTGTTGAAATTATAGCTCTTTTCAGTTCACAACCTCAAAAACACAAATCCAAGAAACCTCGAATTCAGCTCACCAAAATGCATCTGTCTGGCAAAAGCAATCTATTAACTCAAACATGTCGGCTTTGATCATGAGAAAACTTTTCCTTCAAATCACTTTTCACTTTTTCTACGCAATAAAATGCAGAGTCCTTACAGACTGTCTGGATGTGGTTTTATTTTCTCATCCTACGGTATGGATTCTGACCACATTACAGTTACACACTGGTCGATTACGCCTTTAGGAGCAGGTGTTAACATTAACCATGCCACCTCTGCGTTATTTATGTTCCACTGTGCTGGCTGAAGTTTGGTGTTTTCCTAATGACTGCAGAAGTTTAACAGCTGTAAGAAACATGGGCGTATGGCTGTGCAAAGAGTTTAAGAGATTTCATCAGAATTTGTGAAATAATGATGTAAAAACAAACCAAAAATGCTATGATGGGTCTGAGAAGTGAGTAAACACCCAGAGCACTGGCCATAATCACAGCATTCTTTTATGCAATATAGACTGTGGAACTGTAAGGACATAAACTGATAAAATACACTACACTACACATTCACTTATCACAGCTCAGATGCCACCCCTCACGTTACTTAATTACACTCCTTAAAAAGTAAGTCATGTTATGTTGGATTTGGATTAAAACACGGTATTCCGTATGCAGATTTTGTCCCTCGTAGCTGTTGTTGGTTTTCAAGCCTTTAGCGTGTCACGAGCTTCAGTTTGTCCCTCTGCAGCAAACCGGAGTGCTTTTCTCAGATTTGTCACGGATTGTACGAGGACCCTCATCAAAGAGAAAACGCGTGACGCCACTTTGCACACTCTGCAAACATCCACTCTCAGGCACTCACATCCACTCACTGGACACTTGGCTTGCATTATAGCAAAAGTAGCAGATGCTGCTACACCCCAAAGACCCATCATTGAGACATCTCTGAGAAGTAAAGTAAGAAAACAACATTACAGGATGTGAGGATTTGGTCAGTTTTTCTTTCACCGTATTACAGAGTTGGGTAATAGTTGCTTTGTCTTTAGCCTTACCACCTGGAATTAGAAGGGAAGTGCACCTTTAATGAAAATGAGTGTGCTTTAATAAAAATAAGTGTGCTTTTAATTAAAAAAGAGTGCGCATTTAATGACAATGGGGCCCTTTTAATCAAAAGGAGTGTGTATTTAATGAAAACGAGTGCACTTTTTCTCATGTTTACAGTAACCCTACTTTGCAAGCATATCTTTGTATTGTGGTATGAAAGCAGAGCGATAGTGCACAGGATCCCAGTGACAGGGGCATTTTGACAGCCAGGATGTTCTGTAGCACTGAAATCGCGGAAATCCAGGGAGGGTCCGGCTGTAGCAAGTCCTGTGACTCTGTGGTGATGACATTTAAAGGTGACACTGTGCGTTTGATGGATTGTTCTTGCCCTCAGAGGTGAGCTGTGCTGGAACAGGACTGATTTCTCCAGAGGTTCCATAGCAGTTTGTGATAACGTTAAAATGAGTGTCTATCGGTTCAGGGACCATACGATGCTGCGATCATTCCATATGAGGCTCTAAACACGCGTCGAAGGCCACGTTCATCTGCGTTATTTCTTTCATTTGGTCTTTTAGCTGACATTTCGCTTTCAGCCTGTTTGGAGTTTGAGGCTATGCTCAGAGGTGTGATTACAGCAGCTGGGATCAATCCCTATTCCCCTTCGGAGTCGCAGGCAAGGTCTCCAGCCACGTTTACGCGACGTCGTGAGAGTTGCGAACCGGGTCAAGGTCCCACTGATCATCAGGTTGACCGGGGCTGGAGGTAGGGTTTCTCTGGAGGGTTCTTCTGGAAGGTTCCTCTGGAGGGTTGTTCTAGAGGGTTCTTCTGGAGGGTTCTTCTAGAGGGTTGCTCTGGAGGGTTCCTCAGACTCTGACAATGTATCCACAGCCACTCCTGACAGTCTGTTTGCTTCACTGAATTCATGTTAATGTTCATAATAATGCTACAACCACATCAGAACATCTTCCATCAGCACAGTAGAGTGGAACAGACTCATTTTGCTTTTAGTTTTAAAGACTAAAAGGAGACTTTTAGACTAAGAGGAGAGGTGGCTGTTGTGGTGGTAATTACCTGTTCCTGCTGGATGTCTGTAGTGGCTGAAATGTAGGAAAAATCACACCTGCGACGACAAAGAGGTAACGAACCGAAACAGTCACAGTCACAGAAAAGAAAACCCGGTCCCCATGCCTGCGCATGCTAAAGAGCTTGAAGAAACTTTAGTTTTCAGGTACAGAGACATCAATGGACATGAACCAGAGCCAAAACATGGAAAAAATGGGAAAAAAAAAGCAAAGATTCCTTTTTCGTCACAACTTCTCTTCTACTAAACGTACAAATTCCAAATTCCCAAATATCATTTCCTACGGTAAAGTGAGACATCCAGAATTAGTCGATGCTTTGGTTCTCCTCAGATGCTGCAGTCCTGAACTGAACAGACCCTCTTTAAAAGATTCCAGTTGTGGTGGCCTGCGTGGATGAACAACCACCACAGATGGGAGAAAAACGTCGCACTGTAACGTGGAGCTTTCAGGTAGCAGGCAGGTTCCCGCCTGTTCCGTCACCCTCCTGCAGGTTTCCACGGCTGTCATTAGCAATCATTTGAGAGAGTTAGCTGAAAGGCAATCGGTAAAGCCTCGGCAGCGGGCCGTATGTATGCAACGCACCAGGAGCTACTCTGCAGCCTGTCACTGCTTCAAGCCTTTTTCCACCCTCTTTAAATTGCAGCCCTGCAACCTTTGATGCAAAGTCACGGCGAAGCCTATCGAAGCCATGCTGCAGCAGCCTGAGTTAGTGGAGGCCTTGATGGTATTCCGCCAGCGAACGGAGAGTGCTTGCGCGCCGCTCCCATCGTCACTTGTTTGCTTGATTTTTACGTCCTCTTAGAACAGGGATGCATAAATAGGCGAGATGACGCTTGTCATTCTTTATGCACTCGAGAAATCGAGAGTTCGTCCACTTTTGAGAGTGAGAGCTTAGGAGAGGTTGTACTATACCATGGAGTTTGTCCCCAGCCCTCTATTTTTGCAATATTGGGGGTTTTTGCTGTATGTAGCACACCATTATTAAAAGTTACTTTAAGAAGCACTCTGGGTTTGCATTTATTTGGATTCAAGAATGTCACAAAAAAATCATCAATGCTATTTTAACACCTACAGTGATTAGCTGCTTTTTAATTCATACCACATATTTTTCCCAGTTTCCCATTTTACTGTTCATGTTACCATGACTGCTGTGCTCTGGAGACATAACCAAAAAGGATTTACAGGTATCGGGTATCTGCAATGGTTTCCCTTTCTCTCTCTCTCTCTCTCATTCTCTCTCTCTCTTTCTCTCTCATTCTCTCTCTTTCTCCCTGTCTCTCTTGCTCCACCAGATAAACTGATTGCAGATGGTAGACAATCACATTAATATGCCATTTAGTCACTGTGCATGAAGAAATAGAAAGTTTTGCAAGACTCTTATTTAATCAGCTCAAAACAGCCTCGGGGGATCCGGAGACGGCCAAAGTAAATTGGATCCGAACCTCAGCGGGAGGTCAGGCATCTGTTTACACTGTGCCGTAGTCGTGGCTGCACCATCCCCTCGAGCTGTCCCCTTGGTGGCGAGGACAGCCCGGCTGGATGTCCATAGTGCGCCTGTTCTTACCGCAGCACACCAACCACAGTTACCGCACTGCTGACACCCCTGTGGATGCCAGGAAATTGTGTTCCACAAGGTAGAACCAAGGACGCACCCAGCTCAGCTGCAGTCTGAATCATAAGCCTTTTAAAGGCTTATTTATTTGTTTTTTCTGATTTTGTTTTTACATTTATTTATTTGGTAGAAAGTCAATGTCAGAGGAAATGACCAGGATATGTTACCATGGTTAGACTTTACATTAAGGTTTCCTTAACTAGTAGCTCAGTGGTTAAAGTGGAAGCTCAGTGGTGAAGGTACTTGTCTAGTAATCAGAAGGTTGCTGGTTCAAGCTCCACCGTTGCCACTGTTGGGCCCCTGAGCAAGACCCTTAACCCTCAATTGCTCAAGTTGTACTCAGTCATAAATGTAAGCTGCTTTGGATAAAAGCATCAGATAAATGTAAGTAGAAAACACATAAAATCCCTGTAACAGACAATTATAAGTTTAATAAACAATACCCTACAATAAGTACAGTTTTAGTTAGTCAACATAGGTCATTTATAGATTCCACAAGTCTGTGTATATGTGTGTGTTATCAAATAGATTAGATAGCTATAGATACAGTAGCTAGAGATATAGATGTGTGTGTGTGTGTGTGTGTGTGCAGACAGAGAGAGGTACTTTGTATCTATATATTTATAGAGGAGCAGAGTAGTCACTTTGACTGCTAGGCGCTGGAGGAGAGACAGATGTAGGTGCTGACACAGCCGTATCCCCACCATTTTGATTAATGGTGGAAAAGCCTCGTACCCCTGACAGGAAAACCTCAAGAATGAGACCAGCCAACCAATTACCTTCCTCAGAAATGCCTCACTCAGTGTGCGAGTGGCAGCGAGGAGCCCGCCCCCTGAGTCTTGCCTCTGGATCTCATTAAACGTAACTGCGCCAGCGACTGACATACAGCCCTGTGCTTCTCTAAGTTTGTCCTCATCCTCTCCGACCTCGAGGCTAAGGTTTCTCAAAATCTCCCCCCCAGGAACGTACAACAATAGTTGCTGTTGTTGCTGTTGTGTCCAAACATAAAGGTACGGCAGGTTTATTCACTGTAAGGACGTCTGGTTGGCGAACACAAGACAGCAGCGCTCCGAGTGAGAGGCGCAAGCCCCAGAGAGAAACAAACTTTCAGACTGCGAGCGTAGAAGGAGTACTCTGCCCCCATCATGGAGACATGGGGTGGGCAGAGCAGTGGGGCTTCAGCTATCAGGAGTCTGCAGTGGGTTCCCTTTCTTCACCGCTTCTTCCTTCCTGTCTTCTGACGCTGGGATTGACCCCATGCGGCCGGCGTTTCGCACGGATATGAAGGGAGAGGCTTATCCCCGTCAATTCAAGCGTCCATTCTGACGGCTTGTGCCACGATAACCTGGTGTGTGTTTGGCAGCTCTCAGACAGTTAGTGTTAGCCACCAGGGGGTGAAGGGCTACTGGCTCCATTGCAGATGGACCACTGACATACTCCTGCCTGTCCTGCCCTGCCTCTGTGCGCAACACCATCTTTGTTTTCTGGAATAAAGCGCATGGAGATCAGCTGGGTAAGCACGGTACAGTGTATCCTTGAAAACTCTGGCCAAAACTCCCCTATCTACTTTTTTTGGAAGTAGATAATACAAAGCAGATAAATCACTTTGATGTGGCGGAAGAAGTAATACATATCGCTACATAATCTGAACAATGAGCGAATAGCTCTGAATTTGTCATCCCACTTTCTTTCAGGGAAAACTTTCGAACGTGTATCTTCTAGAAAGAAGAGAGACCATTAGAATCGTCATTAAAACCGGGACTTTTTTTCTCCCTGTTATCCAATCTGAGAGATATTCAAAATGAGATTGCTTGTTTTTTTCTGTTCTGTTGTTTCTCTCAGAAATAACACTTGTCTTTTTTTTTCTTTTTTTATGAGGTCCCTGTCTTGATTGGGCAAGCGCAGCTGGCTTATCACTAAATGCACAGTTATGAACAACATGTGTTGGAGTCCACGGAGGAAACTCATTTTAGTCAATTACACATACATGGATATGCAACCAATTACCATATGTGGACAACCACAGGCCTGTTGGGTTTGTTTTCTTTCTTTTTCGGGATTGTTTCACACGTCTGCATGTGTTGGATGTCTTATGTATGCATTATGAATGATTACTGCAAATGTTTTACAGTGTGTATGATACCTAGAAGAACATTGCACATAAATAAGGAAGCTGACAGGTTGTTTTTTTTTAATATGTCGTATAGGAAAGCTATGTATCCACTGTAAACAAATATTGTGAATGACAAATGAAATCTATCAGAAGACAGCTAGCGTTGTGTAATTGGCTCTTACTGACTCGTTGCCGCCAGCTTTCTTTCAGTCTGTCAAATTAGCATGTATACAAAAACACAGCGCTTCACTGTTTGAAATACTAGTCAGAAGTGCTCTGGTCCTGAAAGTCAGCATGAACTTAAAACAAAGGATGGTGTGGAGGATGAATATGTTTAGAACAATAATTCCCCTATATGGGGTCATGTAATATGGGGTAATCAGCAGGCCAAAGCCTCAAGCTCAAACGTAACACGCCAGAAGAATAAAGAACAATGAGGTTTTATATATTTATTGATGGTTTATTTTATGTTTAAGAGTGAAGCGGTGCTTGGAAAGGGGAAAGAAATGGTTAAAATAGACAAAGATCAAAGGCAAATCTAAAGGTTCATTAGCAAAGGTTCATTAACCGAGAAGTGTGGAAGGGTAACGGGACAGGTAAGCTTCATCTGACTTAATCTTCTTCTGTTTTTCCTTTGGTAAATCGGTGACATAAACATGCTTGTTAACTGAAGAGGTGACGTATCCTTGTTGGGATGTTGAATAAAGCAGATTAACGCGAGAGCCGAGTATTTGATTCACCGAACGTGGAAGTTAACGCATAAAGGGCGACTTTGCGACAGACTGCACCATAAAACAACAAACTCAGAGGCATCGTGGCTGTTTTGCTCTTCAGTCTAATGTCCCCACAGTGGCACCGCACTGGAACAACACACCAGTCTGTCTACCCAAAATAAGATAAGCGCTTCCCAATGTGACAAGCAAGATAATGCGTTGAAAATCCTGCCATCGGCTGTTTCTACTGACTCTTTTTGCTTGAGCTCTGCTCTAGTGCTTCTCTGTCTCCTTTGGGTTCTCCAGGCTACAAAGCGCTTAATTTTTTCCGCATAACCCCCAGCCACACTGTCGTCTCTGCTGAGACCAGTACTGCCAGCAAAAATACGGCCAATTCTGTCTTCTTCTTTTTCTTACTGCTGTTATTATTATTGTTGTTGTTATTATTTAACTCCTCAATTTGTGTGTCAATGTAATAAATGCTAAAAATGGAGCTGTCTTATAACCAATCTCCTTCCCATGAAATTACCATTTAAAAAGTGGCAATGACACGTTGCGACGCAATGCCTCAGAAATAACAGCATTCTCCACAAACTGTCTGGTTAGGTAAACCAGAACTAACAAGAAAATAACAAGAAAGAAATGTCAAGCTTACAACAAGCAGTGGAGAATTCAGCACGGAGGCCCTCATGCTCCTGGGAGTGGAGGGGTGGAGCTTGTGGAGGGGGGCGGATGCGCATGACCCAGCAAAGTAGGCGGAGCTCATCTGCCCTCCGGTGAGGAGCCACAGGTTGATATCTGTGATAGCTCTAATAGAAAATGACGCTAAGCATATTATAGTGACAAACATCATCGACTGCACTGGGTAATGGGGTGCAGTGAGTGTTAAATAGTTCAGGGAGGCTAATAGGCTCTGAGCCGCTTATTGATTGGCATTCAGTCAGCATGGGTAAACAAAACATTTCCCACAAGGACTTGGTTTCAGTGCCTGGGTTGCCAAAATGGCTTTGTTTTTTTTTTCTTCTGTTCAATCTGTAATGAATGGCTGGCGTTAGCTGATTTGAACACCAGTCTTCCACAACAAGACACTGCAGACTGTATCTTTTTGGTTTTTGGACAGTAAAACCCCACAAATGTATTAAAAACGTCGCCTCTCCTTTTCAGCCATCACAGAGAAGACTGGTGAACATTAATCTGTCCTCATTCAAACAGTGCTCTGTGGCCAAACAGTACAGCGGCTCCCTGATGATATCTCCAGAGGTTAAAATGACCCTCAGTATTTGAGTTCTCTCCACTTTCTGACCAAGATAAATATTGCCAATCTGGTTTCTCCTGGATCTTTTCATGCTTCTCCTTCTGGGCCAGTAAGAAAACTTGTCAGTTCTCCCAGATGAAATGAGCCAACAGAAGCCCGTGTCTGGCAATCAGGGGCCTTTGCATGTATACAGTACTGGAGATATTAGATTCCTTTCTTTTCCAGCAGCAGGTGCTTTGACTGGGAGAGGTTGCTTTGTTCAGATGTTAGGGATGACATTTGAAGATATCCAGACCGAACAGAACAGGGCAGCCATGTTACATCATACATGCTGACACAGGGTGTATCCACCAGACCAACAGTAACAACTATTCCTCAGAAAACAACGTTTTTTGAGTTTTGTTCCCACACATATGCTAGATGTCACAAGATAACAATATAACTTCTTCTTTGTCAGTTTTTGATAAGAGCTCACATTTCCTTTATTGCTACAGTACAGCTTTTCTCTAAAGTGTCTGATAATGAAATCTGTCAGAAAATCCTGACACACTGGTCTGTGCATTTTTTAAAAATCTCCCAGACTGCCCACACAAACCTATGGTGTTGTGAAATTACTTGATTGTACATTCAATCAAACAGACAGGGTGAACTTATTATTCATCCGACGTTTTGTCAGAATGCACATGTTGAATATTTAGTGTTTGTTTTCTTACTGACTTGCACCTATGCCTCTGAGTTGACGCTGTGTTCATTTAATATTTACATTTTACAAACATGGCCTCCAAGTTGTAAGTTTGGCAACCCCACTCGGTTGCCATGGTAATTGATCCCAGTGTGGATCCAACACCATGTGTCAGCAGTAGACTTTGTTCTTGTCAGGAGAACAGTAGTTGCTTTATTAGTGTGGTATTGAGTCTCCTTAGAGAAACCAGGGTATTTTTTATATTGTTGTTTTTTTTAGTTTTGCACTGTGCTCAAGGTTTTGTGCCGGAGAGCATCGCTGTCACTGAGCTTCTATTAATATTATACATTATTTAAGAACTCATGGTAATTTTCTCTTTCCACTTCATCTCTTCCTGGGAACTGCTGAAAATCTACACTCTGATTCCCCAGATTCTCCAACACACACGTTCGTAGCTCCTTGATGCAACCATGTGAAACATCTAGACCAGCACTCGGACAGCGAATTAGAGCGCTCCACGCCGACAGTCTGGGGAACCCGTACTCACACTGCCTCAGAGTCCTCAAAGAAACTGTCTTTTCTCAGAGTCTGACAATGACAGACAGAGGAAACGCACATGACACTGGCAAAATCACCCAGGGAACATGGAGACATTCTCACACATTTCTGATCTGTGTTGTTATCTGTTCTGAGTGCTTTAAATGGCTGTCAGGCATCGAGTTAATGGTTACAATCTGGTTGACAGTTTTGCATATACGTGATTAAGAGGGCCATTTCAAAGACCGGCACATGCCTAAATGAATTGTGCGACAGTGGTCTGCTTTGATGATAATTACGCTGGCTATCCAGATAAAAGTCCCAGGCTTGCGCGTTTGCGTTTTGTTGCTCTGATAGAACAGTGCACCATCCTGCTTTGATGGAGGAGCCTTGTCACAGAAACAGAGCTGGTGAAAGTGGCACTTCAAACATTTTCTCTCTTTTTCTTTTTTTTCCCAGCAGATGCACGGTGCTCTCTGTTCATGGCCATTTATATCAGAACTGTGAAAACACGTTTCAGTGCAGAAAGCTTGCAGGCTACATGTATTTATTTATTTATTTATTTCTGATATTGATTTCAGCTGGCTTTGTGAGGCGAGATACACATTTGAGGAAAAAGAAAACCCTTCTATACTGATTAGGTTTGGGGACAAAACGAGGGAAGCAAGAAAACGCATAAAGAAAAAAAAAAACACTGCCGGCTGATCTGAGGCTTAAAAAAGAGCCAACCACTTCAATTAAAATGGGTTTTCTATCTGCATTTTTTTCCAGAAAGGGAACTGATCATTTGCATATGTTCTTCTTGCCATGGCCTGATCATGTCAGCACATCTTTCGCTTTGTGTTTGTATGAATTAAGAATAGTAGCATTCGGAGTGTCTATCAGCCTTCTCCTTTTCTTCTTTGTCCACGTGGTAAAGATGCTTGTTGTTGTTTTGTTTCTCTGTTTTGTTGTTTTTGACGTGTCACCATGTGCAAGTGTTTGGGGTCTGGTATGCCAACATGTGTTGTATTATGGCTAATGTGGGTATTAAACCTAAAACAGTTACACCTGATATTCTACCTCGTTTACAAAAATAGATAAGATAGCTAAACATGGCTGCCATCAACTAGCTATAGTATTAGTGTGTAGTACACTAGCATAGCTTGCTTAAAGGCCTGACACTGAACTAAATGGCTACCGCAGCTAGCTAAATTATACAAATTAATATGCAATTTACACAGCATTCTTACTTAAAAAGTAACCATATATTATATTTATTTATTCTTTTACTTATGTAAAAAGTTGTAGTCACATTGACACATCAGTTCTCCTGCCACCATGGCTGCTGTATGATCACGTGCGAGGTCGTGGTTACTGGACTGTCTGCATGCTCACGTGCGAGGTCCTTGGGACTGGACTGTCTGCATGCTCACGTGCGAGGTCGTGGTGGTTACTGGACTGCTGTATGCTCACATGTGAGGTCGTGGTGGTGACTAGACTGTCTGTATGCTCACGTGCGAGGTCCTAGTGACTGGATTGTCTGAATGCTCACGTGCGAGATCGTGGTGGTTACTGGACTTTCTGAATGCGTTTGTGCGAGGTCGTGGTTGTTACTGGACTGTCTGTATGCTCAGGTGTGAGATCATGGTGGTTACTGGACTGTCTGTATGCTCACGTGCGAGGTCCTTGGGACTGGACTGTCTGTATGCTCACGTGTGAGGTCGTGGTGGTTACTGGACTGTCTGCATGCTCACGTGCGAGGTCCTGGTGACTGGATTGTCTGAATGCTCACGTGCGAGATCGTGGTGGTTACTGGACAGTCTGTATGCTCACG